>NW_025971901.1:0-10120 GCF_021869965.1 Rhincodon typus
CAGCTTTCCTGCTCCTCTGATGCTGCTTGGCCTGCTGTGTTCATCCAGCTCTACACCTTGTTATCTCAGATTCTCCAGCATCTGCAGTTCCTACTATCTCAAGTCCAGTAACATATTCGCTTTGTTACTAATTTTTAGTCGCTAGTCCTCCCAGTTGTTGTGATGCCCTTTTGCTCTTTGGACAATAACAGCTAACTGAGCGTATGCCAGATGTCAAAGATGGAATTTTCTTGGCCTGTACCGATTATTAGCACAAGCATGAAATATCTTCCCATTAACCAGGCAAGGAACCATGACTTGCCTGCTTAGATGGCTGAATAGCTTAATTTGATTATTCAAAAACAAAATGAAAGCTATGCAACCACATTTAGAACTCTGCACATATCTAACTTTACAGTGTTTAATTATCACAGCTAGCACACAAGGGAGACTTAGCACAGAAAAGAAAAGAGGAGGTTATTTTAGTGTGTTGTCAATTTATGCCAGCAAATATCTGAACTGGCATGGTTTAATGGAAATTTAGAATGGGTTTAGGATTTGGAACAAGTTGCTTGATCACTTGACAATAGCCAATGAAGATGATTTGACTTGCACTTGATTTTTTTTAAACTATTGCGATGGAGTATTATTTCTCATCTATTTTTTATTGTTAATAAAAACCACTCAATTCCCAGACCTTCAGATGCTGTAACTACAGCACTCTTGTTAAACAGATTGATGGTTCCTGTTCATAAATAAACATCTTAAGAGTTGTAATCAGCTGTTATGTTTGCCTTGATTAGTAGTCATGTCAAGGTTTCTATACTGAACTATAGTAAGAACACAGATTCCCATCCTTTGGGCAAGAACTTGGTCCTAGCCATCACTGGTCCCAAAAGTGATTTGAAAAAGCAAAAATTCAGTATCCATGGGGCACAGGCAGTTTAAAAACTGCAGTTGGAATTTTACTGACAGGGCAAATTATGTGCGTCAATGTGGAACAGCATTACTGGATGACAATTTAGAGTTAATATAAGGTCTAATATAAACCTATAGAACAAAAACTTCTCAGCTGTTATAACATTTGGGGTTTTCCATACTGTGAAATTTCCAAATTATTCAAGCTCAAATTGAGTGCCAGCAGCACAGTGTATCAACTAATCTTTGTCAAAACAAAATCTTACATAAAATGTTTATTTCACATAATAAATGTGAGAAGAACAATGCCTTAAAGTATTAACACATTGGACCAACAGTAAGAATACATCTATCTGATTTATCAATTGACAAGTTCTCAACCTTAAAAAAGTCAGGCAATTCTGAGGTCAGAAATGCTGAGCTTTCCACAAGATAGAGAGAAACAGGAATGCACCCTTCCAATTACAGCTTTGTCAAAGGTTTACCAATACATTAGTAATGAAAACAACCTGGAACCAATGCTTTAGTATAGTATCACCGAATTTCCAAAGCAATATGTTTTACCCCATCAACTTCCTTCCATTGACACTGTAAAACTTTAAACGTTGGTCTTCCAAGTGTCGCATGACAAGCCAGAACCACGTTGCTTGCTGCTTTCTGATTTAAGTTATGTACTACGAAACATTTCACGCGTACAATACTATACTTTAATTAATTCTGGTGAGACTGAACTAAAGGCATGCTCATCAGTGTTCAATATGATGAAATAATTATTTCAAAATAAATCAACAATTCTTCGTTAGACTTTTCTGAAAAAGATAAAGAAAACTGTTGCTTTATACCAATATCAATTCCTCGGATGAGTTTACTTTTAACAGTGTCGCTGCCAATCAGATCTTCAACCCAGTGTATGTAGTTCAGCCGCAAAGGAACAGTGGGAATCAATCTCTCCAATGGGATGTCTATCGTCAGTCCAAAGTCCTCCTTCAATAGCGTGCATGTAAGGGCTCTGACTGCCTCAGGATCTTTAAAATTTAAACTGAAAATGAGGAAACAAATATTAGAAGCAAGTTTTCCGACAGTTAAAAGTATAGCGATATTTTGGTCTGCAGCACAACAGATTAGAACTCTATGCCTGTCAGAATTAATTAGTTTGTATTTACCACCTAGGTCACCTAAGAAGAATGATCACTTAAAAATGTGGACAACACTGTATACCTGTGGAAATGATTTCAAGAAAGGAGAGGTAAATGATAAATTCTGCTTTGAAAAGTTCCTCAGAACTGACGGTAGCTGGGAAAACAGCAGTTTATATGCAGAAAACAGGGAGGAGGCATGGGGTAGGCAATAAACGATAGGATAGAGCCCAAAGAGAGAGAGAAGAGCAGTTGGATAGACAAAGGAATTGATAACAATCTGGCTAGGAGGGTGAATAGTTGTTAATGGGGACTGTTAGTGACTAACAATAGGTGGAGTGTAATGGCTGGCTATGTGATTACAAGGCCTGGTGTCTGAGGTAGGAGAGTAGGACATGGGAGAGTTTAGGCTCTAAAATTATTGAACTCGATATTGAGTCTGGCGGGCTGCAGGGTCCCCAAGGTGAAAATGAGGTGCTGTTCTTCCAGCTTGTATTGAGCTTCATTGGAACATTACAGCAAGCCAGAGACAGAGATATTGGCCAGGGAACAGTGGTGTGTTAAAGTGGCAGGCAACAGGTAGCTCAGGGTCTTTTTTGCGAGGAGAATGTAGATGTTCTGCGAAGCGGTCACCTAGTCTGCATTTCGTTTCCCCAATGTAGAGGAGACCACATTGTGAGCAGCGAGTGCAGCAGACTAGATTCTGGGAAGTGCAGGTGAAGTGTTGCTTCACCTGGAAGGTATGTTTGGGCCCTTCGATAGTGGGGAGGGAGGAGGTAAATGGGCAGGTGTTGCACCTTTGCCGGTTGCCAGGGATGGTGCGGTAGGGCTGCGGGAGGGTATTGGGGGTGAAGGAAGAGTGGACCAGGGTGTCCCAGAGGGAATAGTCTCTGTGGAATGTGGACAAGAGAGGGGAGGGGAATATGTGTCAGGTGGTGGCATCTCACTGGAGGTGGCGAACATGGTGTCTAATGGCATTTCCCAGCTGAGTTTGGTCTTCTTCCTACCTGCAAACACATACTTTCCAGCAAATCATTGGATAGCAATCAGGAGTAGGTCAGGTTCATGTACACACAAATACCAGTGCAGAATGAATCAAATTTGATTATGCTGATTCTAAAGTTCGATAATGCTTTCAAAAGTTCACACAAAAATTTGTCATTTCATCAGATAGCAAGTATACATGGAAATGTAGACCAACAAGGAATCACCTTCAAGAGAGGGGAAAAGAAAACTTAGAAGAGAAACATTATGGATAAGGTTGCTCCAGTTTTACTTGAAGAAAAAAATCTAGTAATTTATCCGAGGACAAGACTTGTATATTGTTCAAAAATGAGAAACTATTTCAAAATTTAATACTTCAGTCACCAGACTTCCATTTACAACACAAGTACTTCAAGTAAGATTCAGAATTATCATTTTGAAATCAGGATAGGTTTTAACTATGAAAAGGCAAGATCAGCTTTTATATCCCTAGTTATATTGTTCTTCACATTACATGTATTCTGAGGTTGCTACATCTTCTCTAACCCATGATAATATGGTATATCAGTCTCATTGTTTAAAGAGACATTGGCTGTTGTTAAAACTACTTAGTAAGCTGAGAAAGTCATGTACAGCAAATTGAACAGGAAAGTATACTTAATCACTTGTATTTTTTTGTGGAAGTAGGGCTGACACGGAGTTTGTTCTAACACTTGAAAGGTACAAAACTGTCAGACCCTTAAAGAAAATATACAACGCAAATGTACAACCTGTACAGCTTCCATCCATAATCAGACATAGTTCACTTTTATGTTCTTTTATCAACACTCAATGACTCAGCAAGAAGTCAATTATTTGACATCACTCATTCAAATTTGTTGGTGACTCTCTTTGATATTAAGTTTGTTGATTTAGAAACAGATGAGCTTGCAACATTAATTTAAATGTAATAATTTTCCATTAAGAAACAAATTTGGATCATTAATCACACTGTCCTTCTCTCCAAAACTCTCCCTCTTGGATAGACACCTTTGCTGGGATAAACTTTCACAAATGTGGGCATCAACGATACCTTATACAAGTGGCAAGTGAATCAGTCTAATTCTGTTTCTATTACATTGAACTGCAGAATTCGCTGGAGCTTCTCTGGAAGACTGCTTTGGCGATAGAGAAGAAATGGATGGTACTGCAAAATGCAATCTGTGGCTCTTGATGCAACAAAATGGTGGAAATAATTCAAGCTGAGATAATCCTGCAAAACCTAATCTTGCTCTCAAACAATCATACATCCTCTCATCTATATTTCCAACCAGAGATGGAAATCAGGAAGACTGCCCAATATTTCCCTTCACAATAACTAATTGTCTCAGCCCTAACTGAGTCAGATCACTCAGAAGCAGCTGAAGACTGAATCTAAGACACATGCATGACCAAAGGGGCACAGGCTTTAGCCACTCTGAGAACTCATTTTTCCCCCCCAAGTAATGTATTCTGTATTCTCTGTTGTTGAGCTGTTATTGTTAATTGCCTTTGATACAAAATTTTAATGTACATAGTTATAGTTACATTATTGTTAATTGGCATCTAAAGCTGGATGAGAACAGATGAAAATTATGGCAAACAAATCAAACCTAGGACTAATGGATCATAAACCATGCATGCTTAATTCTATCTTGTTAAATTTATCTTGTTAACTCTTCTTGTTGTAATGGTGCCCATGATCTTCTCAGAAAGAACCTTTTATTTATTCAATAAAGAAATAACCACTTGCTTTATGAGCAATAATTTCTCATTAGATACAGGTTATACTACCCATGATCAATCTACTAAGGCTTTGCACTTTGATCTAGTTGTGCAACATGCTGCAGAAATTATTGCTCAATGCAGAAACTTCATACGCACTTCACAAAGGTAATTTGGAAAGGTATTCATAGCACTTTATAATCAAGGTAACAATCCCAAAGACATTTTGATGATTTTTGCATGCAATTGTAACACTTCTGAAATGTTCGGGCATCTTGACCTAAGTCAAGACATGACAAGAAAAATCCTGCTTCTACTATGTGAAAATGGCAAGGATTAGTGAGCCCAAATAAATTATAGGAAGAGGAACTTGCATGGATGCATGCACAGGCTTAACAAAATCAGAAAGTGTAATCAATGCAACTTGGGTGAGTGTTGAAGCAGAATGTTGCTACACTGGATATGAAAAGAATCCTAAATCAGTGTCAATGAGAGCATAATGATCTATATCAAAGCAAGATAATAACCAATTAAGGTTTGATTATAGGCCAAAAAACACCTACCATTTCAAGACAAAACAGTAAAAAGACAGTGAGAATGATGGTGGGACTGTTCTTTGCCAGTGGATGTTTCTGAACAGTCTTCTCAATACTGTTGACAAGCTGTTTCCAAAAGAAATATTTGGACTGGGACAAAAAAAATAAAATCCAAGTCTGTTGCAAATCTGGCTGGTAAAAGGCATTGGTTGAAAACATAAGATTTTGGAAAACTATCTAAACCGGAAGAGAACTTCCATCAGAATTAACAACAGCAATGTCCCATGCTTTAAAAACCACAAACACAATTTAGCAAAGTGAATGACCTGGCAAAGCTGAAACTAGATGCAATTCTCCAAATTCTAGTTTGCAAGACAGAAGATGGTGATGTTTACAGTGAGTGTCTACCTCCTTTTGAAGCTTGATGTTGTCAATCTTAGTCATGATAATTTTCTAACATCTGTATTATTGCATGCTTGTTGGAAAATATGCTTCAACAGCAAAAAAAATCAAATGAATAACGTATTGCTACTCTTGCACTCAGGAATACTAAGTTGGCATGTTCATATTGAGCAATGATACCCATGATTTTAAGGACAGCCTCAATCTTTCATTGTACAATGGATATGTCAGTTTTCTTTTCGTTATGACTTTACAACATTTCTGCCAATAAAACAACGATTAAGGTTAAAACAGAAGTGCCCAGCTGATTCAGAAGAAATTTGCTCCTCAGGAATTTATAGCATGTCAAGTAGATATTATAATTTTGCAATCTTTAAAAGAAATACTTAATAAGAAACTTATTTTTTGAAAATTCAGCTTGAAAAATCAAACCTGTCAATCGGGTAAACCAATCAATTTGGCAATCATTTTTGATATAGTTCGAAGGTCAAGTACCGAGCTATAATTCTTTCTTATCTGCCCCTTGTTTTCAATTTATTCTAGTTTCACTAGGAACTAGGAGAAAGATTCTGAGAATTGATGAAGCAAAATGTTGGGATAGAGATTGCTATGGGATTCGTTGAATGCACAAGTTCAAAGTATACTAACTTAATAGGGGCCACCAGCTGTATCCAATCTGTGCTTATTTACTTTTGCGGAGTGGAATACAAGGATTACTTTAACAATATAATTGGTTAAGACAGCAACTATTGCTAAATTTGTGCTTCCAACGGTGTAGATTTTAGGTCCCTATTTTAAATCTGTAAATTAGAGGCCCAACAGCTGGTCACTAACAATATCAAAGTTAGAAACATTAACGTACAGAAGAATCTAGGTTTACTGGTCCAGAGTTCCCTGAAAACGGCAACACAAGTGGATAAAGTGGTCAAGACATTGTGTGGCATGCATGCCTTCATCAGTCAGGGCATTGCATATAAAAATTGGCAAGTCCTGTTGGAGCTACATAGAACTTTAGTTGGGCCACATTTGGAATACGGTGTTTGGTTCTTGTTGACGGATGTGGAGGCTTCGGAGAGGGTACAGAAAAGGTTTACCAGGATGCTGTCTGGTTGGGAAGTATTAACTATCAGGAGAGACTGGACAAACTTGGTTTGTTTTAACTTGAACATCAATGACTGAAGGGCAACCTGACAAAGGTTTACAAAATTATGACAGGCATGGACAGAATAGATAGTCAGAATCTTTGTCCCAGGGTAGAAATGTCAATTACTAGGGGACGGAGATTTAAAGCAAAAGGGGTAAAGTTTAAAGGAGATGTGAGAAGCAAGTTCCTTTTTACAGAGGGTGGTAAGTGCCTGAAATGTGCTGCCAACGGAGGTGGTATAAGCAGATACAATAGCAACTCTTAAGAGGCATCTTCACAGATACATGAATAGGCGGGGAATAGAGGGATGCAGACTGCATGGAGGCAAAAGGTTTTAGATTAGAAAAGGCGCCATGTGTCAGTGTGGGCTTGGTGGGTTGAAGGGCCTGTTCCTGTCCTGTTCTTCGTTAGTCAGTGATCAGCCCTGCTCAGGATTCTTCAGTGATCCCTGGTAGCAAGTTGTTAACTTTTTTTTAAAAAAACACCATCTTTGGAGCCATGAAGAGCTGAAGGTTCTCCCCTGTCTCTACATGTCCCAGTACCCCACCCAAGTGTACAGTCCTGAATGAATCCCACCTCTCAAAATGCACCCAAAGACAGCTGCAATTCACAGCAGCATGACATGGATGCCAACTTTGCCAGTGGGCTACACAGGTGTACGCACCAAGTTTCCTCAGCTTGCTAGTATAATTTAAATAAGGCATGAGATTCAATTTCAATCAAGCTTCATGCCTAAATGCTCCAGAACAGAGATGTTTTCCTGCAACCAGTTTGCACTGACAAGTCAGCACTGTGCAATTTCTACGCCCTCATTGATTTCTGGTTACAGCCTGTGAAGAAAATGGGCACACATAACAACCAACCAGATCATTTTTTTAACATTTAAAAAAAAAATAGATGCGGTACTATTTTCATAAGAAATGAAAATCCTTAACATGCCATATCCGTAAAAGCACTACTTAATTTACCAAGGCAGTGATGATGAATCAAGGTGCATTAATTACAAATCTCCTCCCAGGTGTCTTGCCAGTCTGTGGAATATTGTAGTCAAACTGTAGACAACTGCTCTGGCTTAAGAAACCAGGAATTTTTAAATGAAGATTTTTCTTAACATAAATCATGAAAAACTACTTTAAAAATTACAGCATTGATTTGTAATTTTAAAAATTCCTCAACATTATGACAAAAATCTAAAAATTAACCATTCCTCACATTTGTTCTGAAAAATGGTTACAAAACAACATAAGATTAACCATGCTTCTCTGATGCTGCTTGGCCTGCTGTGTTCATCCAGCTCTACACCTTGTTATCTCAGATTCTCCAGCATCTGCAGTTCCTACTATCTCTAAGATTAACTATATTACTTTCAAAATGTGACCCATCATCAGAACTATAATGATACATTCAACAAGAGTTAACAATTTCAAATAATCCAATAAATTCTTTAGATTTATAATTTAGATTCACTTTTCAAAAATATAATTAATTTATTTAACAGGCAGGCACACAAGTTGTTAACATGCATTAGATATGCCTCTATTCAGGAATCAATAAATACACATCAATCAGGAACAGGAGTAGGACATTCAGCTCCTCAAGCCTGCTCTGCCATTCAGGACGATCATGGCTGATCTGACTAACCTAAAATCAAAATTCCTGTCACCCCTGCCTAATCACCTTGCAACTCCTTGCTTATCAAGAATCTATTGACCTCTGTCTTAAAAATATTCAAAGGTCTCTGCTCCCACCATCATTTCAGGCAGGGAGTTACAAGGAATCATGACCGTCAGAGAAAACATTTTGCCTAAACCTTATTTTAAATTGGCAATCCATGATTTTTAAACAGTAAACCCTAATTCTTGATTCTTTTGTAAGAGAGGCATCCTGCCAAGACACCACAGAATTTTTGTACTTTAGTTCAGTTACTTCTTACTCCTTTGAAGTGCCAAAGATATAAGCCTAGTCTGTCCAACCTTTCCTCATTAGACAATGGCCTATTCTAAGCATTAATCCGGTAAATCTTCTCTGAAATGCCTCCAATGCATTTACATTCTTCCTTAATTAAGGGAACTAATGGTATGCACAGATACAGTCTCACCAGTGTCCTCTACATCCAAAGAATTACCTCCCAAACTTTGTATTCAATTCCCCTGGCAATAAATGACAACATTCCATAAGCTTTTCTTAATCTTTCATAAATATTTGCAGAAATGTATATTGTTAAATTCAATCTCAACATTATTTTTTCCATCAGCTCTAAGTCAAAAATTTCTATTATTCTAAATAGAGCTTGGTACTAATTTAGTTTTTCCAACCTCAAGTTCAGATACATAACTAAACCAAAAAAAAGTGGGTTCCGCTGACATGGAATATATTGATTGAAATGAAGAACTCAAAACACCAGTCCAATGCATATTATGATGACATATATGCATATGATGACATACAATTCAAAGTAACTTAATACAAAAGGATAGACAAATGTGCATTTGCATAGTGCTTTTCATGACCATCTGATATCTCAAAGCATTAACAGTTCAAGATATCCTTTCGTAGTGCAGTCACTGACTGAATGTTATCTACATTACAGCAATTTGCTTACAGGAAACCCCCATGATAATCTGTTCTTTTAACAGTGTGAAATAAACGTTGTCTAGGACACCTGGGACAGTTACCCAGTTCTTCTTTGAAATAGTGCAAATGGGTAGACGAATGGGATCTCTATTTAATGCTTCATCTGAAAGGTACTATTTCCAAAAATGCAGCACAGCCTTATAAACAGCTCTGTAGCAGTACTACATGGAGGTACTAGTCAGTACTACCTTAATTTATATGCTCAAATCTTTGATTGGGACTTGAATCCAGAATTTCGGGATTTGAAAGGTAACAGTACCATCAACTAAGCCATAGCTGACAGTGATATAGCATCTTTAACATAAGAGACCTTCTCAGGGCACTTCACAGGAGTATGAGGTAATGAAATATGACAGACTCACTTGGAAGAAATATTAGGTCAGAAACGAGTGTCTTAAAGGAAGAAAGTGATTTACGGGTGCAAAGAGGTGTAGTGAGGAAATTCCACAACTTTAGCCTTGACAATTAAGGGAACGAACAAGAGGTCAGAATTACATGAAAACAGATACCTTGCGTGACTGAGGGGCTATAGAAGTTTGAGGCTATAATAGGATTGGAAAATATGGATGAGAATTGTAAACTCAAGTAATTGCCTGACTAGGAACTGATATCAAGGTGCAGGGCTGGATGAACACAGCAGGCCA
>NW_025971902.1:0-10117 GCF_021869965.1 Rhincodon typus
CGAAACGTCAGCCTTCCTGCTCCTATGATGCTGCTTGGCCTGCTGTGCTCATCCAGCTCTACACCTTGTTATCTCAGATTCTCCAGCATCTGCAGTTCCTACTATCTATTGTCAACAACCAGCTCTACTTCACTTTTATTCATTCACAGCATGAGGGCAAGCGACTATACGTAATTGCCCTTGAGATGCTGCTGTCTAAGGAGCCTTGGTGAATTTCTGCAGTGTATTTTGTATATAGTACACATTACTGCTACTAAACATTGGTGATGGAGGGAGTGTATGTTTGTGGATATGGTGCCAATTAAGCGGGCTGCTTGGTCCTGAATGGTGTCAAGCTTCTTGAGTGTTTTTGGAGCTGCACCCATCCAGGCACATGGGAGCATTCCATCATACTCCTGACTTGAGCCATGTAGGTGGTGGAAAGGCTTTGGAGAGTCAGTAGGTGAATTATTCTCTGCAGTATTCCTAACCTCTGATGTACTTTTGTAGCCACTGTCTTTATGTGGTGAATCCAGTTTCTGGCCAATAGGAACCCTCACGATGTTGATACCGGGTGATTCAGTGATGGTAATGCTGTTAAATGTCAAGGGGCAGTGGTTAGATTGTCTCTTATTGGAAACGGTTATTACCTGGCATTTGTGTGGCACAAATGTTATTTGTCACTTGTCAGCCCAAACCTGGATATTGTCCAGATCTTGTTGTAGTTGTACATGGACTGCTTCATTATCCGAGAAGTCACAAATGGTGCTGAACGTTGTTTAATCATCAATGAACACCCCCACTGGCCTTATGATGGAGGGAAGATCATTGATAAAGCAGCTGAAGACAGTTGGGCCAGGGACTCTACCCTGACGAACTCCTGCAGGGATATCTTGGAACCGAGATGAGTAACTTCAACAGCCACAACCATCTTCTTATGTGCCAGGTATGACTCAAACTCGTGAAGAGTTTGCCCCCTAATACCAATTGATTCTAATTTTGCTAGGGCTCCTTGATGCCACACTCAGTTGAAAGCGGCCATTATGTCAAGCGCTGCCACTCTCACCTTACCTCTGGAATACAGTTGATTGTCCATGTTTGAACCAAGGCTGTAATGAGGTCAGGAGCCGATTGGCTATGGAGGAACCCAAACTGGGCATCAATGAGCAGGTTATTGCTGAGCAAACGCTGCTTAATAGCACTGTTGGTGACACCTTCCATCACTTTGCTGATGATCAACAGTCAACTGATTAACACGTTCCCAAACACAATCGAGAGCTGAAGGAGCAGAAGAGAGCATACATAGAACGAAACATAAAATTTAGTGTAACCCACTAAAACCCAAGTTTGAGAAAGGGGATGGTCCACATTCATTGTGACTGACACAAAAGTAGCAATGATCACTGATAAGGCCAGTTTAGAAATCATTTTCTCGGAATAAATAAATGAAGCAATGACTAAAAACAAACAAAAACAGAGAGAGTGACATCCTCTCCTATAGTGCCCTTCACATCCCCAGGGAATCACAAAGTGCTTTACAATCAATAAATTCTTTTTGAAGTGCAGCAAGGTTTGAAACAGTGGGGTCAAATTTGGACAAAGCAAGATTCCAAAACATTTAAGATATAATTCCTGGCTGTCTGTTTTTAACATTAGTTAACCGGAAGTTGTTGACCAGGACACTGCAGAGAACACACCTCCAAACACACAGTTCTGATTTGGAGTTTGACATCCTGCTCAGGGAAAGCCAAGGAGCTTCCTTGATAGATCACTTTCCAGAATGTCACCCCAAGCCATTATCATGTGTCTGTTAATGTCATGGCAGCTGACTGCAAGAACCCTCAAGACAATTCCCAGCAGAACTCTCCACATGTCACAAAATATGAGCAACACAATTTAGATGTCACTCTGAATAAAATGTGGCAGAGTTAAGGATGAGTATTTAGTTTCTTTGCGTGAAAATGAACCTTAGACAAATCCCTAGCCACTGTGTGTACTGCTTGTATTCAATAAGAAACATGTTTGTGGCTTAAATAAACAGAGCTTTCACAGAAATGAATCACCTATTCCCTACAGAGAAACCGGCAGGGTGAAATATCACATCCTGCCTAATTTACTGTCCCTATGGGAAAGGTTTTCAACACTTAACAATGCAGGGGGGTTACTGTCTTGTTTCTCCCATTAAAGTGTAATGATTAAGTTGCAGATATCTCCTGCCACAGGAGTTCATCTTCAAAACAGGTAATGAAGAATAGGATGATTAAATACGTTTTACTAAAACTGACAATTTTCTCCAATGTGAACCTTGCAGTGCAAACACTCTCCTGCACGTTTTAATATGTCAGCCTAATCACACTTTCCCCCTCATTCCTTGCACACTTTAATATCTTACCCTGTCTAATCCCAGTATTGCCCTCTCTCACAGCAGACTAGTATCCAACCCAGTACAATCCCACTCTCCACTTCACTCCCCACACCCTTTAATATCCCACCAGTCTAATGTCATTCTCCCCCTTGCTCCCTGCACACTGTAATACCAGCCTAATGTAATCACACTCTCCTCATTCCTCATATTTTTCTATATTCTTCTTTTCCATGTGATTACTTTTTAAGGAACAAATTACAGTCTCTCCCTAAGAAGCTGTTTATTAGTACGAACGCTACATCATAATCACCTAAACTAACTCATTCTCACTTCCTCTCTAATGTTTCTTTGTGATAATGCATAATTTGTACCCATTAGCAAGGTCTTCACATGAATAATAACATGCTTTCACTGACTACCCAATCATAATCATGACAGCTTGGGTGATCTCTCTCAATTCAGTCCCTAACCAGTTTCAATAAACAGAATCTCTAGTTCTCATAATTCACTTCACAGCTTGAAATTACCTCTGCGCCACTCATATTTGCACCTAGTGTAACTTTGAATTGCGTACAGTAAACAGTGAAATTTACCAATATTCTAATGAAGACTCTTAATCTATATCCTAACCCTAATGCTATATCCTGATCCACAGCACTGGCCACAAATTGAACTGGGTCAGCCATTTAAACACTTGCCTGCAAGGGCTGGGATTTCTGTGGTGAGTAACTCACCTCCTGACTCGCCAAAGATTGTCCATCATCTACAAGACACAAGTCAGAAGCGTGATGCAATACTCACCACTTGCCTGGATAGGTGCAGCTCCAACAACATTCAAGAAGCTTGACACCATCCAAGACAAAGCAACCCTTTCCAAGGCACCAAATCCAGCACCATTATTGCTCACTCTTTTCATCACTGACACACACAGCAGTAGTAGTCTGTACCATTTACAAGATGCACTCCATTAACTCTCCAAGATTCCTTCAACAGCACCTCCCAAACCCACAGCCTCTACAACCTCGAAGGACCACCTTGTGGCAAGAGGAAGAAAGTTAACGTTTTGCGTCAGAACTAAAGTGGGCTCAAAAATGATGGTCAACCATTTTCCATTTTGATTCACCCCTTCCCTCCCCACCCCACCCCACCTCAACTCACCTCACTGTCTTGTTTGCATGGGTTTGCTCTTAGCAGAGCTATCCTACTTCTACTATTAACACCTACCATTAACATCTTTTCTTCAGTGATTTCCCTCCTCTCCTATCATTTTCTCTCCCTTTGTCTTTTGCTCTGGGTAGCGTCACCATCTGTTCCACTTGCTCCTCCTCCCCTTTGTTAACAGCATAAAAAGCTGCTATTTTTCAGCCTCCTGAACAACAGTTTACAAATGTACAAATGTAAACTGGAGTTTTTGACTGAATCATGTCAGCAAGACAAGGAAGCACTCACTGTTTCTTCCAGATCAAGACACTGAGCCCCAGACCATAGAGTTTATCCAGCAATTTCTGTTTTTATTTCAGGTATCCTCCATCCACAGTATTTTGTTTTTTATTGCAAAAGGTATTTAAATTGACACATTATTCTGTGAGCCAAACTCCACTGAAGAAATATTATCTCTAACATCACAGGAGTTATAAATGCAGTTCATTCTCTTCCCTTAGAAGGGAAGCTACAAGCAATAACAAGGACAAGAAAATGAAAGTGGTTGGCCACAAGAGGACAATCTAGACCTTAATTTGCTCTTTCAGCAAAGAGTGGAAAGAATTATACTGTCAGAGAGGGAGATGATATGTTTACAGAGGAGGTCCTGGATATTTTAAACCATTTCACTACTGTGTCAAAGTGTATTGATGGAGAAAGTGATAAGGAGGTGAATATGTTTACTCCACTGAACACAATGATGTACAAAGTAACAGCGACCACAATTAGATTCGGAAATTCTGTCCCATAATAAAGGCCAGAGCACTGCAGAGAAGGAGAAAGAGACTGACACATTGGCTGAACTCTCAGCTACTATCAGCCACAACTCAAGCACTTTGGGATGGGATAAAATCTTGGCAAAAAAATCACAGGACTCTCCGCTGGGACCTGCCTGTGTTGGAGACAAACTACAATGACCAGGTACAAATTGTAAAGAATGTCTATCGCTTAGAAATGACAACAGCTGAAAGGGGCTCATGGTGCTTCAATCACAACATACGTCAGTGAAACTTCAGGCACCAAGGGGGCTTCTGAATAGACTCACCTTAGAGTGTTAGAAAGGCATCTTTAGTCATGTATAAAGGATGTCTCAGAGCTTTTACATAGAGTCATGAAAGCTGGAGGTTTCAAGTGGCTAGTATCTCACCTCTGTTAGCAGCAATCAATTGTATCGGAGACCACCTCAAAATAACAAGCACAGAACATCAAGATGAATTTGATACATTCACAGAGAAATTTCAAACCTCAGACAAAGCCTAACAAGAGATGGTCCAACAACTGCGGATAGCAAGAGAAAGGATACCAAGGGTGATCAAGGCATAAGTCCAAATTGGATCAAATCAATATTCAGCATTCTCAGGCTATTAATCAATACAAATGTAAACTGGAATCTTTGATTGAATCACGGCAGCAAGTCAGGGAAGCGCTCACTGTTTCTTCCAGGTCAAGACACTGATTCCCAGACCCTAGAGTTTCTGGAGCTGAGGGGTATCTTAGAACAGCTTAAAGCTGAGCATCAACTGGAGCTTTAAAATATTCAAATTAAGCAAGAAGTGTAAAAGCCTAAGTTAACATGTTGCAGTACAAAAGGGTATAAGCCGCATCTAAAACGATTCCAAAGAGCATCAGATAGAAGAGATGGCTCAAGAGTACATATTTAATGGGGTACTGACATTAGCTGTCCTTCAAATTATCAATGAGTCTCTTCTTTAGGAAATGCACGATGCTAATATTGAAGCAAGTCTACAGATCATACAGCAGGAACTTCCTATAGACCCCAAGCCTAATGCAGACAAACACATGGATGTAACTTCCTCCAAACTTCAAGTTTATTCCATTGTTGAAGATGGTGTACTCTGCTCTCTGACGGAGATCCCCTGAGTTGTCATTACCTACACTGCAACAGCCTTCAGCTGGAGAGAGAGAGTGGGGAACCACTAAATGAGTTCTACCCTTATTTAGTTAAGTCAGTGCTTTAATCTTTCTCCAGAGTGTAATGCAGGAAAAGGTGAGGATGAGAATTTCAGATGGTTGTCTTCTCTTCAAGGAGGGCTGACGGTTCAGATTCTGGAGGTTGGTTTCTTGAACCAGATTTCCCTTGATTGCTCTACATTGCCATTACAGTCAGGTCATCATGTGTGTCACATCCCAGGAATGAGCTGTGGTCAGAACTGCAAGCCCACTCCAGCGAGGAAGTGATCAGGGAGCCTAGACATCCTATACACCCTGAGAGACAACGAGGAACAGTGCCAAAGACTGAGGCATCTTGAGAAATACAGTAGGCTGAGGAGGTGGTGGGGGGTGGGGAGGTGGAAACTGCAATGAGTTTATCAGTTTATGAGTTTATGGGAAAAGAGATCTTAGTGGGAGATGTAAAGAATGAATTGTACAATTACTAACTGGTTAATTAATAGAAGACAGATTTGGGATAAGGGAGGCACTTTCAGGATGGAATCTGTGGCTAGTGGAATGCCACAGTAATCAGTGCTGGGGCTGCAATTATTTAGAATATATATGAATAATTTGGAAGAGGAAAGTGAATATACTATTACCAAGTCTGCTTATATAGCTCAAAAATAGGTAAACAATGAGGATAATGTCGAAAGACTGCAGAGGGATTATAGAGAGGTTAAGTTAGCAGCAGTAAACTTGACACAGGGAATAAATATAATGTGAGAAAATAGCAGGTTTTTGTACTTTGGCAGGAAGAATGGAGGAACTGAATTATATTTAAGATGAATATTTAAATGGAGAAACACTGCAGAAAACTGTATCAGAGAAGGATTTGAGGACTTTGTGCATAAACAACAAAAAAGCTCACATCCAAGTTCAGCAGGTAACAAGGAAGGCAAAATGAAGTGTTGTCCTTTATTTCAAAGATTTTTGGGAGAAAAGCAGCATGAAAGTGGAATCAACGATTATCAGATCAGCCATGATCTCACTGAATGACAGAGCAGGGTCAATGGCTGAATGGTCTACTTCTGTTCTTACTTCTATTAGTAGTATAGTCTTCAAAGGGAATGATGTCTAAAAATATGGAGGTCTTATAAAACTATATATGACACTAGTCAGACCATAGCTGGAATAGTTTGAAAAGTTTTGGGCCATTCATCATAGGAAAGATATACTGGCATTGGAGGCAGTTTACAGAGGGTTCACTAGTCTTAAATCAGGCATGAAAGGACTGTCTTATGAGGACATGTTGAGTGGTTAGGTCTTGCACTCATTGGACTTTCAAGAAAGACAGGCGAACTGATTGAACAATATAAGACTCTTAGGGGCTTGACAAGGGAGATGTGATGAAGCTGTTTCTCCTTGTATGACATTCTAATATCAGTGGGCATGATATCAGAGTAAAGGGATGCGTTCTTAAGACTGAGATGAGGAGGAATTTCTTCTCACAGAGGGTGGTGAATCTTTGGAATTCTTTTCTATAGAGGGCTATCTAGACTGCGTCTTTAAGTGTATTCAAAGCTAAGATAGGCAGATTTTTAATCAGTGAGGGAATTGAGGGTCATGAGGAAAAGACAGGAAAGATGAGTTCAGTATCATCAGATCAGCCATGATTTCATTAAACAGCAGAACAGACTCGAAGGGGTAAATGGCTTCCTTCTGCTCTTAGGTCTCATGGTCTTTAAGATGACAACAGCTACTGAGCAAGTGCAGAAAGCTCGATGTGACAGTGAGGTGTGATCACCTGGGACTGAGGCCTGGTGGAAAAAGGCTCAAGGACAGCTCTGCTCCACCATGGTTCTGTGTATAAGGTGCTTGCTGACACTGATAGTATAATGATAAATTCCAACTGCATGTGTTCAACTTCATTTTTCTTCAAACTGAGCAAGTGTAAACGCATGCATAATGTAAAGCTGATAGTTCAATTTATTTTTAAATTATACTTAGTTTAACAAGGCTTAGAACACTCTTTACCTCTACTGAAATCAGGGATTGTGATGGTACTGCGCATGTTCTAGGTGTCAGCAACTGCTGTATATAGGTTACAGACAATAAATGTGCACCATTTACATGAGCCTGTGCTCAGCCCTTGTAAGTCTTGAGCTCCTAAAAGTTCCTAACGACATGCCCTATAAATTGCTCTGAGTGCAAACGATCAAATGTTTCAATGGTCCCAGTCTCATGGTATGAATACTCCTCCTTATCATCCCGTAGAACACACATACAATTAGAACCTGCCTGACAGACTCGTTTGAAGAGATTGTCACTTACTTCCAACATCTGGCCGCAGTTTGTTGTCATAGCCATTCAACAGTGAGTTCAGTATGTGTGTCGCATCTGCATCTTGAGACTTGGGAGCGAGAACCCATGTCTTATTCAGACCAACATCATCATCATCTTCATCCTCAATTTTGCTGCTGTGAAAAGAGATGCAAATTGACTACTTTAGATAATCATTCTTTGGAAATTGAAGAGCTTTCACAGTGTAAATACCTACTGACTGTCACAGCTTCAGATTGAGAGCAGCCCCAGTGCTTTAGTTAAATTTCTTTGCTTTTGTCTGATTGACTGGGACAGTTTTAAGCCAATATTCACTTCTCAGAATAATATTGTTCCAGTACAGAAGACTGATCAGCTCATCACTGAGGATAAGTGCTTTCATGAGGACCATGTTGAATATTTGGAACTCCCTTCCTCAAAATGTGGTGGAAGCAGAACATTTGAATATCTTTAAGAAGTGGTTACATTCTTGATAAGCAAGACATGAAAGGTTACAGGGAAGGGGAGATAGGCAAGAATATGGAGTAATTAGATCAACCATGATCTTATTGAATCATGAAACAGTCTCGAGGGGCTGAGTAGCCGACTGCTTCTCTTAATTTGTATGTTTTTAATGTTCTTATGAATATCTGTATGTTTTTATATCCATGCCAGCTCTCTATGGGCAACTCAGCTTGTCCTTGCTCCTTTATCTTTTCCCTGAAACCCCGTAAATACTCTCTCTTTTGATAATTACCCAATTCTCCTTTGAAAGCTATGACTGAATCTGTGCCTCAGCTGCACTCATTTGTAGTGTGCTTCAAATCAAAGAACAAAGAGAACAAAGAACAAAGAACAATACAGCACAGCAACAGGTCTTTCAGCCCTCTAAGCCAGCACCGACCCTTCCATACTAAACCTGTCTTCGCTTGCAGGATCCGTATCCCTCTATTCCCTTCCTATTCACTTATTCACCTAGGTGTTTCTTGGATGCCGCTGTCAGGTCTGCTTCCACCACCTCCTCTGGCAGCGTGTTCCAGGCACTCATCATCCTTTGTGTAAAAAAACTTGCCTTGCACATCTCTTTTAAACTTTGCTCCCCTGCACCTTGAGCCTGTATCTCTAGTAATTGATCCCTCCACCCTGGGAAAAAGGCTCATACTTTCCACTCTATCCATGCCATTCACAATCTTACAAACTTCTATTGGGTCGCCCCTTAACCTCCTATGTTCCAGTGAAAACAAACCTAGTCTCTCTAACCTTTCTTCATAGCTAAAATCCCCCATACCAGGCAACATCCTTATAAACCTTTTCTGTACCCTCTCCAAAGCATCCATATCCTTCTGGTAGTGTGATGACCTGAACTGTATGCAATATTCCAAGTGTGTCCTAACTAAAGTTCTTTCAAGCTGCAGCATAACTTGCCTATCCTTACGCTTATTGCCCCTTCTAATAAAGGCAAGCATGCCAATGGCCTTTTTTACTACCTTATCTGCCTGTGCTGCCACCTTCAGCGATCTGTGGACCTGCACACCTAGATTCCTCTGCATATCAATACTCCTAAGGGTTCTGCCATTCACTGTAAAATTTCCACCTGTACTTGATCTTCCAAAATGGAGTTTCATCCTGACAAAGTGAGGTGATCCATGTGCCATTTTTCTGCCCATGCCTCCATATGATGTATATTTTGCTGTATCCTCTGACAATTCTCCTCACTATCCACAACTCCACCAATCTTTGTATCGTCCACAAACTTAATAATTAGACCAGCTACATTTTCCTCCAAATCATTTATGTAGACTATGAACAGTAGAAGTCCTAGCACTGATCCCTGTGGAATGCCACTAGTCGCAACCTTCCATTCTAAAAAGCATCCTTCCACTGCTACCCTTTGTCTCCTATGACTAAGCTAATTCTATATCCATATTGCCAGCTCACCCCAATACCATGTGACTTCACCTCTTGTACCAGTCTGCTATGTCAAAGACTTCACTGAAGTCCAGGTAGACAACATCAACCACTTTTCTCTCATCAATCATCTTCATCACATCAAAAAACTCGATCAAGTTAATGAGGCACGACCTCCCCTGAACAAATTCTTGCTGTTTATCACTAATAAGTCCATTTGCTTCTAAATATGTATAGATCTTGTCCCTGAGAATCTTTTCCCTATTACTGTCGTGAGGCTCACAGGTCTGTAATTTCCTGGATTATCCCTGCTACACACCTTAAACAGTGGGACAACATTGGCTCAGAGACAGTAGGAACTGCAGATGCTGGAGAATCTGAGATAACAAGGTGTACAGCTGGATGAACACAGCAGGCCAAGCAGCATCAGTGGAGCAGGAAGGCTGACGTTTC
>NW_025971903.1:0-10115 GCF_021869965.1 Rhincodon typus
AGATAACAAGGTGTAGAGCTGGATGAACACAGCAGGCTAAGCAGCATTAGAGGAGCAGGAAAGCTGACATTTTGGGCCTTGACCCTTCAGAAGGGAGGGCCTGAAACATCAGCTTTCCTGCTCCTCTGATGCTGCTTAGCCTGCTGTGTTCATCCAGCTCTACACCTTGTTATCTCAGATTCTCCAGCATCTGCAGTTCCTACTATCTCTGAAACAGCTCTATTGTAAACTCTTTGCTCTTGTATTTAAGGATTTGACTAATAAAGGTGTGTATCCCATATGTCTTCCTAACCACAGCATCTACATTTCCTGCTGCATTCAAGGATCTGTGTCATGCAGAACAAGGTCCCTGTAATCCTTTGTAATTCTAGGATCCTCTCATTCAACATGGGAAGATAGGGGAGGTAGTGTTATATTGCTGCTGGCAAAGTGGCTGGTGAAGTTGCAAAATCACCCTTAATCTAGATGATAATGTTAATTCTTAATGATGTAAACTAGCTGATTGTCTCCATGTAACTGCCAGCTGAACCACATCCAACATTGCTGTCTCGGCCACTGGCCCAATAATGGCATGCATTTTCCAAGGATCTGGAGAGATCTAATGAGTAAACAGCCCGTGGGAGGAAGACACCTTTCTTAATAAGGATTTTGCATGGGTCAGGAGGTCCCACTCATGATTCGTTAATTTTGGCATATTTCTCTGTCATTCCAAATATAACGGGTTCCTTGCAATATATTATGAACAGTTTACGTATCACTGCACAAACAGTGTTTTTTTATTAGCAGTTCCTCTTACTGTATTTTCAATCATCTTTTTTCACTTCTGCTCTACAACTTAATATATTCACTGGTTACTTCTGCCCTTACGCACCTCATTTCGATTCATTGCAATCATTGTAAAACGTGAACCATTTCCAGCTCTTCAATTTTTCCGACTACTGGAACACAAGAACCATTCTAGATCAGGTGTACCCTATTCCATCAATACACCTCCTTCTAGTTCCAGGAACCATTTAAAGAAATTCCCTTTTCCGTAACTACCACACGCTGTGTGAACTCGTAATATCAACTGACTTACTAATGTAATTATGACCCATAAGTGATGGAACCAGACATACCAGAATGTTGATTGGAGAACAAAGAATATTTATACCCCAGTTATAAGCATAACATGTTTGTACATTAAGGATTGGGTAATTTTATTGCTCAGACCCAATGTCAGCCTTGGAAAGACAATACACATGTAACTTATTTTAATCTTTCTCGCAATGTGAGTATCACTGGAAAGATCAGTGTTTGTCACTCATCCCTAATTACCCTTGACAAGGTACTGGTGAACTGCCTTCTTGAACCTCTGCAATCCACCTGGTCTCAGAAAACTTGCAATGCTGTTAGTGACAGAGTTTCAGGACTTGATTCAGCAACAGGGAAGGAATGGTAAATTAGTTCCAAGTCAGGATTTGCAAGTGGCAAGGAGAAGCATGTGTGAATAGTATTGTTCCCATGCATCTGTCTTTGCCTTTGTCATTCTAGAGGTTGTGGATTTAGAAGATGCTGTCAAAGCATCCTTGGCAAATTCTTGCAATGTGCCTTGTATTTGGTATGCATTGTTACATTGACACTGTGGTTGAGAGAATATATTTTGAAGAATGGACGGGGCGCCAACAAAGTTGGTTGCTTTGTCCAGGACGGTGTAGAGCAGCTAAAATTATTTTGAAGCAACACTCGCTAAGGCGAGTGGAGAATATTTCAAGACACTTTTGACTTGTGATTTGTGGGAACGAATGGATTGTTGTTCTGCCTTACTGAGGTAGTGCATGGGAAGTCAATCCTATTATTCCTTGAGTCATCACAAAAATTACAGGTTTCAAAAATTCATAAAATTCTCCAATTTAGTTGTCTTGTAGACCCTCGTTGACAGAAAGCACAGAATGGGTTTGTGTACTTAACAAAAGTTCTTGTCTTTTAATAATCAGCATCTAACTGCAGGGAAACAGCTATGGACCTTCAGCAAATAACTCTCTACTATTTAAAACTCTAATCCATTATAAATGCCCCCCTGCACACACGCAGATGGAAGAAAAATGGGTGTTAATGGCAGAGGGAAAGACTGGAAGGCAGTTCAGTGGTTACAGTTCACAAGGATTGGTCAGGTGATCATTGTGCTGGTCAGAACATTACTTCTCAGTTGTCCTTCTCTATATACTGCCACTGGTTTGCAAGAGGCACAGAGGGGATGGTTACAGCTTACAGCAGCTGCTAAAGAAAAGAAAAAAATGGTTTTCTTCAGGCTTAAAGGGGCTTTGACAGCAGGGAACAGAGAGATCTCCTGAGCTGTTATGGATCATGGTCCCAAGCTATTCAGCTATCTGATAACCAATCACATACTTGTTGGCAACAGAAGGGCTTTTGTCATTGATAACTAATCATTCATCCACAGGCCAATCAACAATTTGTACCAACCAAAGCTCCATCTTTACACAAACCCTTACATCTACAGCCACATTTTAACCACTGCTTAAACAAGCAGCTGTTTAAACAGTGGTTACAGTGAATACCAAGGTATTTGCTTTAAAAGCATGCAACAATCCTATAGTAATCCTTGGTTTTAAAACAGCTCATTTCAGTCTCCAATTAAAAATACAGAAATAAAAAATAAGGTAACACTGTCCTTACACAGAGTTAGGGAGACATAGCTAAGAATTCCCAGCCTCTGATCTGCTCTTTTGGCCATGGTATTTATGTGGTCAGTCCAATATAGTTTCCGGGCAATAGAAGCCCTCATAGATGGTGAGAGATTCACCAACAGTAATATCATTGAATGTCGAGGGAAGATAGTCAGATTGTCTCTTGTTGGAGCTGGTCGTTGCCAACTATTTATGTGATGTGCATATTGCTTGATGCTTATCAACTCAAGTCTCAATACTGTCTGGGTCTTGCTGGATATGGACACAGACTACTTCAGTATCCGAAGTTATGAATGATATGGAAGAATGTTCCCTCATCAGTGAACTCTCTGACTCTGACCTTACAATTGTGGGAAGGTTATTAATGAAGCAGCCAGAGGTGATTGGGTTTCAGACACTATCATGTGGAACTCTTCCAATTGTATCTGGCCTCCAACCATCTAAAGTAAACAATGGGTTACCAAGAAATGGGAGCAATAAATGAGTCATTCTGGAAGTGGAAGGCTGTGATCAATGGGACATCAAAGGATCAGGGTTTAGGCCCCAGCTGTTCACAATCTTCATCAACGATTTGTAATTGTGGACTAATTGAAATATTTTTGAGTTTAAAGATGATCAAAAACTTGGTGGGAATGTGCTTTGTGAGAAACATGAAAAGATACTTCTAGGGGTTTTAGATAGGCTGAGTGAGTGGACAAGATTAAAATTAATGGAGAAGTATGGGGTTATCTGCTTTTGTAGGAGAAACAAAATATCTTGTAAATGGTAAGAGATTTGAAAAGTGTAGATACCTACGAGGATAGAGGTATCCTTGTTCATAATTCACATGTAGTACACTCAGCAATTAACAAATATGAGAACAGAATAGCTCTATCATTGATAACGGTAGTTATTTTTGGCTATTTCACCAAGAAATTAGCTGGAAGACATATTATAAAGACAGACTGTGCTTCACTCAGAAACTTCATGATGCCTTTGTAAATTAGAGATATTGACTTGGATTATAGAGACCTTGTCAACTGGATCAAAGGTAGGGAAGTGATGGGAGGTTCATTAAATTCAACAAATAGCCACAGGGCAGCAGATATCTTCTTCAATGGGATTCACCCATTACCTGCTAGCTCTCCCTAATAGACCACAGGGAATGCAGTGCTTTTATAAATCTGTCTATTGTGACACTAGGCTAGCCATCAGTAAAAATCAAGAGGAAAACTAATCAGAGAAAGAAAGACTTCCAACTTGCACAGTGCCTTTCATAATCTTGAGACATTGTTTTACATCCAATGAAGTCATTAAAAAGTACAGGCACTGTTACAATACTGCATAAAAAGAAAACACCAGCCAATTTGTGCTTAGCAAGTGTCCGCAAGCTGCAACATGAGAATGTCAGCTGCTTTTTTAGCAAAATAGTAAAGTATTGTGGATAACTGAAAATATGAAATAAAAACTAAAAACTCTGGAAATCCTTTGCAGTTCGGACAGTATCTGTGAAGAAACAGAACTAAATTTTCAGATGATTAAACTTCCATGAGTGTCTTGCCTGCAGAAATCAGTGGATTACAGTTGTACTTGGATCATGTTGGAAAGTTTTAAATGTGAACATTTCACCAAGCCCTATTCATTTTGGGGAGTTAAATTGCACTTCAGTGTGCTTTGGTTGCAAAAGCAAAATACTTGTAGAATATTTTAAACGATTTAATTGTGTTCCACTGGGGATGGGTATCCCAGTATAATCTGAATTTGAGATAATAGGAGTGAAATTGGAGGTGCAACCCTGCATGTTTGAGTTGTCCATTAATCGGTAAGTGCTGATCAATGACATTGATTGAGCGACCCTACTCTCTTTGCACTTTAAAGAAAATATATGATCTGTGAAATTTCTAAATTCACTTCCTAAGCTGGGTACCTCGCATAACTCCCAATGGATATATTTCTCTGGTTTATTTCTTGATTGAGAAAAGAGGAAAGAACAGACTGCTAAATGTATAATTAACACCCATACAACATGTCACATTTCAAGCATGTCAAGGGTATGCAGCACACTGGGCTGCGGAATCTTCTTATTGACAGAACAGATTTCTGGAGTAGAGGTGATTCTTCATTAGAAACTATGTCCTGGCAAAAAGTAAAATCTTGGTTTGCTACATATAATCCTCCTGCATATTTTTATACCATATAGCAAAAGCATACCATACTCCTGCATGTGATGTATTAAAAAGTCAATTTTTAATTAAAAAGAATTTATAACTCCTATTTACATCTGAACATGACAGAGTTCCCTTTACCTCAATATGTCAGAATGCATTTTTTCGTATTGATCATGCCCTCCTGTCACTGGCAATTCGATACATTCTTATAAAATATATCAGCTTTTGCTTTTCCTATAGAATTGATCTTGTCACATTAAATCAATTGTGTACAACCTGGAAAGAAAGTATATAGGTAGATGAAATATACATAAATAGATGTATAGATAGAGAAATACACATGCTTAGAGAAATATGCACAAATCTTGACATAATAAAGTTCTGACGCTTTCATTGCTTACCATTAATACAAGATAAATCTGACAATGACTGCGCTGTTTGACATGGAAATACAGAAGTTGCTGTGTCAGACACCCTGCTCCTCTATATGGTCTGCTGTTGATGTCCTTGCCAAAAGAGATACAATTAAAGTTGTGGTAAAGACATGAATTGGGAACCAACCCATTAGTTTCATTCTAAAGCCACCTGAAAAGATTACAGTTTATGTACTTGCAACATTAGTTCCATCAATCATTATTCAGTCCTCTGTACATAATTTAAATCTAATTTATATTTCCTGCTCTATACTTTGTGGTTTGGATTGTATACCTTTCAACAAGAATCCTTCAATCTGATAAATGAAGAACCTTACTATTTCTTGCTGCTATCTAGAGACTCTACAGTTTCACTGTGAGCAATCCTGAACTGGGACAGATACCTTGATTTGATTTTAAAACCATGTGAAGACAAGTTTGAGTGGAGGTAAATTTCAAAAAATTGGCGTGTTGGTCTTTTGATGCCACTGCAATGCACATTTGGCCCAGATATACTGCTGGTCAGGCAGTCATTATTTCAGTGTAGATCCAAGGTAGATATGGGAACCCTACAGAATACCCATCGTAGCACACTCTGAAGGAATTTCCTGGGATACTGAATATTCTGCAGGGCAATTCCTTACACTTGGAAGCCTCAAAAAGTCTCCATTTAGATCAGAGACTTTGGACGGGTCTGATAAAATTAAGTAGTTACTCATGCAAATTTAGAATATTTAAATACATAGTCTAACTCAAGAATATCTATTCAACTACCCCATACTTACCACACAAATCCCCACTACACCTACCCCAGACCACTTACAACCCCCAGAACATGACCTGACATCCTCTGCGCCCACCAGACCCAATCCCCAACCTCTCACTCCACCCCTACCATCAGACCCAGCCCCCACCTACTGACAAAAAGAGCCATCCATTCCCCTCTTCCTGCTAGACTGAACCTGATCCGAATGGCCTCTCCCCACCAACTAAGGACCCAAACTCTCCCACTCACCCTGACTGCATCCTTTACCTGGCCATCTTCCTACTTGTCAACCTGATACCCTACTTTCCTGGTACACTACCTAACTGGCTCCCTACCTCCACCCCAGCTGGTACGCTGCTCAGTAGGAACGCTAATGATGCAGCCTGGCATTCTACCTGTCTCCTACCCCTACCGATCTGGCACCGTCCCTCCTAGAACACTAACACCACACTAACCTTTTATAGTGACCATTTGGCAGCTCCTCAAAGTGATTGTCAGGACATTGAAATGTTGGAATACACCAGCTGACTGCTGTAAAAAAAGGATGCGGTTTTCCTTCCTCCAGCAGTTCTGCGCTACAAAAGAATTCAAGAAACACTGCTTCACATTTCTGGGGGAGACCTGAGCAGAATCTCATCCCAGAAATGCTGAGCTCCTTTCTTTTGTAAAATGAGAATGGCCAGAGTGGCAATCTGTGTGAAAATCTGGCCCGATATTTTTGAAGTAAGGACGAGGTAGGTGGTAGGAGCTAGCAATGGTGTCATCTCCAAGCAATGATGTTCAACCTTTAAGAGGTTGTTAATGGGCTGGGGAGGGCCAGAGTGAGATTTTCAAAGCAAAGCCTGAGAAAAGCAAAACCCTGATGCATATAAATGCACAGCTCTCAGTAGCAATGCGGAGAGAAATTATATAATGTGTCCGATGAATGAAGGTAAGGTAAATGTAGGGTTATTCAAACAGAAACTCGAGCAACTAAATGCATGGTCGCTGGTCTGCACTATGACCCTGCTGGACCTCTGGTGTTCGGCTCACTCCATTCTGCAAGGTAACAGCAAATCTTGTTGTCATTGGTACTGAAAACAAAAAATGTTGGAGATCACAGCGGGTCACAGGCAGCATCCGTGGACAGACAGCAAGCTAAGCGTTTAGGCCTGAAATGTTGACGTGCCTGCTCCTCCGAAGCTGTCTGGCCTGCTGTGTTTTTCCAGTCCCACGTTTATTGACTGTAACTTCCAGGATCTGCAGTCCTGACTGTCTCCGAGCAAGCTAACGTCTCGAGTCTAGACGACTCTTCATCAGTGCAGTAATTTGCTCCTGTTGTCATCAGTGCCTGCCTTTAAACATTGTGATCTAGAATTGCTGCTTCCATACAACACACAATGAAATAGAGATATAATAAATAGTGCATATTTACACTTAAAAGTTAAATCGTGGAATTACCACTAAATCATTCTGAATTGTTTCATTTTGGGGATTGTAAGGTACAATCAGGATAATGAAATCCTGGAATTCTGGAAATGATTCAAGGTCAATAAACTTCAAAGATCATTCAATCGTGAAGAGATGTATTACATGGTGTCATGAACAAAGAAGTTATGACATTACAGCTTTCCTTGTAAACAATGACTAATCTGACTCAAAACAAACACAAGGCTAAAAGAACATTTCTTTTACAATTCATCTGACTGTACAACTACCAGATTGAAGTGGTTTAGAGAGAAATGTCAGACAAGACAAGACACTTGACATTACCAGGAGTTTGCAAACAGGCAGTAGAGTTCTCAGAATTTTAGCTTCAGAGAGAGAGAGAGAGTGAGAGATAGGAGTTTCGAGAATGAACTTCCAAGGGGCTTGTTGTGATTGGAACCAGGTTGACCATGCTGACCAATATAACTCAGAGACTAGAATCTCATCAGTTCAGGCAACTACGTTCCAAGTTGGCTGGCCACAGAGGGTGACAAGTAAAGGGAGACTTGGTGATGGAATACCAGCCGCTGTGCAGTTATTTCAGTGGTGACAGGGAGAAAACAGAACGTGCCTGAAGAGCATTCACTTGCAACAGTAATCTTGGAGTTGTGGTAAGCATTTCTGGCAATCTGCCTTTATTTGATTCTGCTGTCAAAGACTGGAAAGAATGCGATTTTTTTTCCGGGTAAATGACATTAGAGCAGATGGAAAACAAAAAGTAATCCTTCTGGCTGCTTGTGGACTCGCAGATTTTTGGTTATAAGGGACTTAACTTTCCCAGAGACACCAGGCATTAAAACCTTCCAAGAATTGACAGAGTTAATTAAGGAATGTTATGAACCCAAGCCTCCTGTAATTCTGAGACACTATCAGTTTTATTTGGCTGTTAGAGAACCAGGGGAATCCTTATCAGGATTTTTGATGAGGTTGAGATGACTGGCAGAGATGTGTGATTTTGGGTTAACTCTGAATGAGTTGCTGAAGAGACCATTTCGTATGTGGGATTAATGACATAACCATGTAGAAGTGCCTACTAGCTGAAGCCCAACTGGACTTCAAACAGGCACTACAACTGGCTTTGTCATTAGAAAATACAGCAAATGGAGCTTGGGAGCTACAAGGCACCCTAAAAGAAGTGAACTCCCTCACCTCTCCAACTGAGCTTGGGGAGTACCACTTGAGTGTAGGCAATCACAGAGCCTCACACAAGGCATATCCTGAGCAGAGGGACCCTAGGCCAGGCCACAGCAGAGCCCTGAAAGAAAGCCAAATTTTGTTCGGGACTCCAACCCTTAAGTTTGCACAAGACCTCAGCCAGACTGAGAACATACACTGGGGAGCCATTGCAGATTAAGGTTACAACTTTGGTTCTGGGTCTCCAATGATAAGCAGTTGGTGCAGTTACCACTGATGGGAGTAAAAACCTTGGGTCCCAGCCTCTTGGGGTGGAATTTTCGATTAGAAAATGGCTGTCTCAGTAAAGTCCTAGAGAAGTACCCAGGAGTATTTCAGGAAGGGCTTGGGACTATCAAAGGGGCCAAAGCCACTTCACGTGATCACCAGGAAGCAATTCCGAGATTTCGCAAGCCCCGTCCAGTGCCACTTGCCTTGTAGGCAAAAGTAGATGCAGAAAGCAGGAGGCTGGAGAGTGAAGGAATCATCAAATCATCAGTGCAGTTTGCAGAATGGGCAGCACTGGTCGTACCGATTGTGAAACCTGGTGCCTTGGTTTGCCTTTGTGGGGAATTCAACAAACAGTAAACTGCTTCTCAAACTGGATAAATACCTGATCCCTTGCATAGAGGGCTTGTACACAAATGTGGCGGGGGTGGGGTGCTATCCTTTACAAAGCTGGACATGAGCCACATTTACCTGCAATTGCATTTGGATGAGGAGTCCCAGAGTACGCTACAATTAATACCCATAACGGCGTTTATAGCAACATACAAGACTGCCATTTGGGGTATCATCAGCCTGCGCCCTTTTCCAGTGGACCATGGAGAATATCTTACAAGGGCTACTCCAAGTTGCTGTTTATCTGGATGATGTACTAATAACGGGGAAGACAATAAAGAACGCTTGAAGAACTTGGACATCGTGTTTAAATGTTTCTTCCAGGTGGGCACACACATTAGAAGAGAAAAACGTGTGTTCCAGGCACCCTAAGTGGATTGTAGAGTAGACAAAACCAAGTTATACTCAGTGGAGGATAAAATGAGAGTGATCAAAATTGTCCCAGCTCGTACATCTATGCTGGAGCTTAGGTCTTCCCTTGGGTTAGTGAACAATTATGGAAAATTCATACTTAATCCCGCCTCTATCTTGGTGCCCTTACGCCTGCTATTGAAAAATGGCCAGCCTTGGAACATAGAACATAAAACATTACAGCGCAGTACAGGCCCTTCGGCCCTCGATGTTGCGCCGACCTGTGAAACCAATCTGAAGCCCATCTAACCTAAACTATTCCATTATCATCCATATGTTTATCCAATGACCATTTAAATGCCCTTAAAGTTGGCGAGTCTACTACTTTTGCAGGCAGGGCATTCCACGCCCTTACTACTCTCTGAGTAAAGAACCTACCTCTGACATCTGTCCTATATCTATCACCCCTCAATTTAAAGCTATGTCCCCT
>NW_025971904.1:2994-3421 GCF_021869965.1 Rhincodon typus
GATTACCCTCTCCTCTCTCAATAACCCCCTCCGCCCCCAGGGATTACACCCCCTCTATCAATAACCCCCTCTGCCCCAGGGATTATCCCTCCTCCATCAATAATCCCCTCCACCCCCAGTGATTACCCCTCCTCCATCAATAACCCCCTCTGCCCCTGGGAATTACCCCCCCCACCTTTAACAATAACTGCCTGGTCACAGGGAGAGCCGGCGCTGGGCGGGGAGCTCCCTGAAATACCTCCAGCTCCCCCCACGACACCTCCCCGCCCCCAGTCTAAGACTTACCTCTGACCTTGGGCTTGGCGCCGTGCCCTCTGCACTTTGACCTGCTCAACTCGCTGCTGTTGGCGAATCAGAAACCGTCTCCGTCTCTGAGCACAAGCCGCATCCTGGGGCAATAGAGGGGCAATGTCAGCGGGGGGGGGGC
>NW_025971904.1:3521-4852 GCF_021869965.1 Rhincodon typus
GGGGGGGAGAGCGGGTCAGCCTGGGGCATGGTGGGAAATGTCAGTGCTTTGACGGGGAAACCAGGAGGGGTCGGACTGTAGTTAGAGTGGTATTGGGGTGTTGTGTGGGTGGGGGTGGGGGTGTGTGTGGGGGGTGGTCTCTGACCCAGTATTGATCTTACTGCAGGCCGAATCCCCGAGTCTGGCTGCACAGCAGGATCCCAGCTACAGGCGGCAGAGTAAGTGACACCACCACCCCCCACCCCCAAACAGCATCACTTCCTCAAATCTCACACTGACCATCGCACACCTCCCCCATCGCGGGGCCCTCCTGGTATTTGACACTGACTTCCCACTCTCTCTGTCTCCCCCCCTACCCCTTTCTCTGTCTCTCCCCACCCCTCTCTCTGTCTCCCCCCACCACCCCCTCCCCCCTCTCTCTCTCACCCCCTGTAGGTCACAGCGGTTTCCCCGGAACCTGGATCATGTAGCGAGGGGGACCGCAGCGCACAGGAACTGGGAGCACAGGCATGTCTCAGCACTGCCTCCTACTGAGCAGACAGGTACTGCAGCCACCCTCACCCTCCAGTAGCCCCAGGGGTTCCCTGGCACAGTGGCGGGGAGGGTGGGGTGGGGATAGAGCTTGTATCAGGGTGGAGGGGGTTAATGCAGGAGCTGGTATCACAGGGTCGGGGGCTGGTGCTTTGGGGAGGGTGGGGAGGGACACTAGGACTGATTTGGGCCTTTCCACTTGGGGCCTAGTATGGGCCAAGTGGGCCGAATGGCCTTGTTTTGTGTCAAGATTGGGAATAAGGCGTTGGCGGGGTGGGTGGGTTGAGTGGGGGGCAGACAGGGAACGGATTTGAGGGGAGGGGGATTTTGACACTGACACAGACCCCCACCCCGTTGTGTGACAGAGGTGTTTCTCACACTCTTATACCCCACCCAGGCCTGAGACTATTCCGAGAGCCCAGCACCAAGACGAACAGGCTGATCCTCCACAACGCCCTGACTTACTGCTGTCTGGCAGGAAAGGCCAATGAGGCTCAGCGCACCCAGGTCATCGAGGTAGGTCCTCTGAGGTGAGGCCTTTGGCCCGTCGGGTCTCTGCTAGCCCGCTAGGCCCAGCCCCAGCCTGCGATCTCTCACCGAAACAGCCGTGGTGATTGTAATGCTCGGACAGCACCGAGCTGATGAATGGCCAGCGCGCCAACAAGCTGTTTCCCTGAAAATACGCGGAGCTCCTGATGTGACTGGGTTCCAGCGGCTCTAAGGGTCAACCCATTCAGAGCAAAATCCAGGGCACTGTCGGAGGGAGGGTCAGCGCCGGGGGAGCGCCGCGCTGTCGGAGG
>NW_025971904.1:4862-5822 GCF_021869965.1 Rhincodon typus
AGGGTCAGCGCCGGGGGAGCGCCGCGCTGTCGGAGGGAGGGTCAGCGATGAGTGCTAAGTTTATTAACATTGGTGGTGGCGCTGTTGTTGTGTTTATTTATTAATGATTAGGAGCTGATGCGCTCCGAGAGCCCTCAGTGTGTGATCCTGTTCCGGGACCAGCAGTGTCAGTTCCGAGCGCTGTACTCCGTGTGTCCCGATACAGGCCGGATCCTCAGGCTGTGTGGGACCGGCCCGAAGCTGGTCTCCCGGGAGATGGTGAGCTCCCTCTACAAGTACAATTCCGACCGCAAGAGTTTCCAGAAACTTCCATCGCGGACCCTGTCCGCCAGTGTCGACGCTCTCACTGTCCACGAGTACCTCTGGCAGAGCCGCAAGAAACTGCTTCCGTGATTGGTCGTGGGCTGCATGGGATCCTGCTTAAACCCCCCACCTTGGCGATCTCTCTCTCTCTCCGTTCCTGTGTGGATCCCTCGGTCTGTCAGAACGGATTTTAACTTGTCGTGGAAATATTTAATAAAGTATTACTCCCTGAAACCGCAGCATGTGGGTCTCCTTCACCCAACACAGCCACCTACAACACCGCACCCGCCCCCTCCCCCGGCCTGCCCAGCCTACCCCCCCACCTCTCCAAGTGGGATGCCCCCTCCCCTCACTCGCAGTGTCATCCGTGGGCCAGTGTGTCTCAGACACACATAGATGGGGTTGCACAGGAGGAGGGAAAGGCTGGACACAACTGATAAACATTTCTGTCACTGTCTCAGGGGAGAGGCTGAGGGAGTCGGGGAGAGGGAGACGAGGAGTCGGAGAGGGATGGGGAGGTAGACAGAGAGAGGGAGGAAGTTGGCGTGGGGGGGGTAGTGGGAGTGGTGGAAGGTGGACACAGAGAGAGGGAGGCAGACAGAGAGGGACAGATAGAGGGGGGAGTGGGGGGGATGGGAGGCAGACAGAGAGGGACGG
>NW_025971905.1:0-10113 GCF_021869965.1 Rhincodon typus
TCTGATGCTGCCTGGCCTGCTGTGTTCCTCCAGCTCCACACTGTGTTATCTCTGTCTCCAGTATCGGCAGTTTTTACTATCTCTGAAAGAGCAGGAGATATGTCTAGTTTGAAGTAGCATCAAGCAGTGTCAAGGAGGTCACTTCAGAAAGCAGTGTCTCCTGATCCTGTGTAAATTATTCCAGTGATTTTATGGTGTTGTGAGTTACCTTTCTTGAGAAAATGCTAACAGAAAGTATATTTGTAACCAGTTCTATTTTAAACAGAATTTTGAATAAGTAATATATAAAGAAAAGTACAAAAGCTGGAGACAATTTCTAGCAGGTCACCTGCACATGACTTGGTGCTATTTGCTCTATTATATGTACCTGTATGTAGTTATCATGATGTAAATTTACCAGTTTTCCTGAAAACACAATAGTCATATCCTTGTGCAGTTAAAAATTTCCAGCTGAGGAATTGTAAGCAAGAAGGTCACATTGATGTGGTGAGCTTGATGCATTATACTTTTTGGTATATTTCTGTTAATCTGACAACAACAACTCTGGTTAGGATAAGTGATTACTGTTGATAAATGATAAGAATTGTTGTCAGTGCAATGTGAAACTTTGTTAAATCTGAAAATTTTAGACATTGTCCAGTGGGAATATAATTGAATCAGATCTGTTGCATCACCAATTGTCAAAAATGTCACTAGCACTCAGAGTCTGGTGTGCAGATCCATTGTATGTTTGATTCCAGATATCTAGATGCTTTGCTTCCCCTTTACACAATAATGCTCCATGTGGTCAGTATAATTGAAGCAATCCAATCAGTCTGCTCTTAAAGGGGCACCTAGAGAGGGGCAGCTTGGTCGATTAAGAAACAATCCAATTGAAGGAAATGGTGCTTAATCCATGATGAAGTGAAGGAGCGCTGCTGTTACCAATCATGCCATTTTACATTAGTCAATGCCCCCTAATTGTGACAGCTAACTGATTACTGTTTATGTATCTTGACAAAGCCCATAAAAATCTTCCCTAGTCATCTGAGTAGTGCTTGTTTAAACATGGCATCCTCAGCAATATTTATCTCTCAACTAGCACATATACAAAACAATATTTTATTATTATCTCAGGGCTGTTTGTGGGACCTTGCTGTGTGCAAATTGGCTGCCTCAATTTTAATGTGACTACTACGCTTCAAAACATACTTCAGTGGCTTGAACGTATAGGTCATGAAAGGTGCTGTCTATGTATAAGTCTTTTTTTCCTTTCTCTATCTATGAAAGCTTTAATGCCAAAAAGCAGATAATGAGCAAAACTGCACCCTTGGAGTTTGACAGCGAACCTCAATGAAGAGGTCACTTGAAGTAATATCTGACAGGAAAGACCTGAATAGAACAAAGGAACCATTATTCTACCTAACGACCTGACTCCAAACTCCAAGATATGCATCAGGTCAGTGAATCTGTTCAACGACATTTGGGTAAGTTTTGTAAAATAACAATACAGAAAAGAATAGTTAGCCTTTTGCTCTGTAAAATAGCAAGGACATGTAGTTGATACTCTGTTATTGTAAATAGATAATTCTGTTTCGGAGTTGGGCTTTTGGAGTAAAATATGGTTGTAGGTTTATCATTAGCTGTTAGCAAGCAGCCTTTAGTTTTTTGTTCATGCAACCTGTTCAGAGATGTTATTATACACCTAAGAAACAGGTGGGGCATGAATCTAGTCCTCCTGGCTCAAAGATGGGGGCACTACTACTGTGCCACAAGAGCCTTCACCAATCAGTCTTAATATTTGTTAATACAACTTGTTCAGTGTGCCACAGCAATCAATCTTTATTTCTCATATCTGGAAGTTCTATCACACTCAAGTCAATGGCTTTTACCCACCAGCAATCACCCTTGGTACTTTTCATTTATTATCCACCACCACTTAAATTACCAGTGTTTCCAATTAATCAAATTATGTGTAATGCCCAGCAAGGGCATAAGAACATTGGAACAGGAATAGGCCATTCAGCCCCTCGACACTGTTCCACCATTTAATGATATCGTGCCTGATCTGTGGCCTAACTCTATATACTTGCCTTTGGCTCATATCCTGTAATATCTTTGCTTAGCAAAAAAATAAGTCTATCTCAGATTAAAAATTAACGTTAACAACGAAAGGTGAGGGAGAGTTAGGGAGAGAAGGAGGAGGTTAAATCAAATTGGAGTTGGAAGTGGAGCAAGCAGTCTTTCAAACACTCGTGAGCATACAAACCAGTTGAATTCCTCTGATAATTGCATTTATTTTAGCGATGGATGCAGAAGCAGATGTTGTATGAATTGAATTCTGAAGAGATAATATTGAACCATGGCCAGTATAATCATTTTCAATGAGATAAGGCAATGAAAAGGAGTTTGAGAAGCCAATCTTAATGAAGAGTAACTAAGAACAGGGTAATCATGTTTTGGCAGCAAATTCAAAGCTAGTACAAAAATCATGTTGTACATTAGCACTGATTTACAAATGGTGATAATTTATTACCATTTATGACTAATTACAGCTGAAAGTATTTTGTCTGTATTGATTGTGTACCTCCAGATACTTTTTTAATGCATTTTGTAACAAAACATACAGTAGCAACAATTTAAGTGTTACATTATCTGACTCTATCCAATGTGTTTGTAAATTCTTATGCCAGTTATTTGCTACCCAGTTTGACCATCTATGGTAATTTACAGTACCCTTCCTTGCTGATATTTGGCATCATGGAAGAAAACAATCCTTTCTGTCTTATAATGTTCCATTTCTAAACATTTCACATGTACTGGATTCAGTGGAGAATTGGTCATTTGGCTTTTATTAAGATGGAAGGTAAATTTAAAAAAAAATAATTACATGTGAGACAAATAAAACAGACAAATATTCGGGGACATAATCAAATAATTCTTTGTGACACTATGTGCCAAATAGGGAGCTATTCTGTAGTGCTGCTAGATATTAATTGGATAGCCATTTTAAAGAGGCACTTGGGGCTGAATGGCCTCCTGCATCCTATCTCATTTCAGTATATTTTATTGGACATAAGAGCATAAGAAAGAGGAACAGGAGTAGGCCAGTTGGCCCCTCAAGCCCACTCTTGCCATTCAATGGGATCATGGCTCGTCTGACACTCCTCATCTTCAATTTCTTGCCATTTCCAAATAACACTCAAATTCTTTATTGATCAAGAATCTATCTATTTCAGCCATAAAATTGCACAAGGACTCTGCACACCCCCACCCCAGCTCTCTGCGACAAAGACTTCAAAACCCTGAGAGAAGAAATTCTCATTACCTCAGTCTTAAATTAGTGCTCCTTTATTCCGAGACCGTGCCCTCTGGTCCTAGGCTCTCTTATGCTGGGAAACATCCTCTCAGCATTTACCGTGTTAAGCCATTAAGATCAACTCTCATTCTCTTAAATTCCAGTGTGTAGTCTCAACTTGTTTAATCTTTGCTCATCAGACATTGCCTCCACACTAGGGATCATCCTAGTGAATCCTCTCTGAACTGCATCTATTGATACAATATCTTTCCTTTAATACAGAGATGAAAACTGTTACAGTACTCCAGATATGGTCTCACCAGCACCTTGTACAATTGCAATAAGACATCCCCAGTCTGATTCTCCAATCTCCTTGAAATAAAGGCCAACATTCCATTCTTCAAGTGAAGCAGTTATAAACATAACAAACTCGTAAAAGGTATATATCAGGAAGAATGAAAAGTTTCAAGTCATTCATTCTCAATTTGTGCCAAGATTAACTTTGGTTGTCCCTTTTTATAAAATGGATCAGGAAACACAAGTTCCTATTTAAAACACAATTATTTGCACACTTAAGAATGGAATCATAGCTAGGATGTGGGCTATCGCAAGGATTTTCAACATCTCGATAACATCGGGTCATGTCAAACATTGACTCAGGGACCTCCTGACACTTCTAAAGGTTAAGTTCAATTTACTGAAACAGTGGTGACAATCAATTACAGAGTCCATGATTCTTTAAAACTCAGCTAAGCCATGAATTACCAGATACACATATAAACACTGCTGTAACCACTTCCAACATAAGGTAATCTCACGGTCAAGTATAAAAAATGAAGATGCAACGTGTCAGTTACTTATCGATCAGTCACCATCTGACCTAATGACTAGCAAAAACATATAGAAAGATCAATGGCAATTTTGTTTTGTTGGATCCAGGAACTTTGAGACAGAGATTGCCTCATTGCTTAATGGTCTAATGTTATACTCTGTTCCACTGTGAGTCCAGAATTACAGCTCTAGAATGTCAGGTTGTGTGTCTTCGCCTATTTTCCAGCAACAGGAGGAAGTTACCTGACCATTGTGGGTATAATTTTACACTTTGAAGTTAAAATATAGTACCAAACATTTTGGATGGCATTGCACCCACCAGTGACAAGGGCATGTTATCTTGTGTGGTTACTTGCTTTTCAGCTCATTAGCACTGTAAGTGTGATGTTGTGAGAAATACTCAGTGAATTGCATGACAAAGAACAGACTTTCTCACCACTTGGTGTGACGTTTCTTGCACCAAGGTTCTGGCACCATATTTAAAGACCAGTTGGATGACACTTGAGCTGCTGCAAGCCAGGAATCTTCCCTCGCCCAGTTTTGGCCACCTCCAGAAGGCCAGAAATGACAGTCGAGAAGACCACAATGGTTAGCCTGTTTAGTGTTGTGGCCCTGCAGACATGGCTAAATGGATTCACAGACAGAAAGGGCATCCTGTCCCTACAGGTTTGGAGTAGAAGGTCGTGCCATCAGACGATATCAAAAGATGGTTGAAAGGATTGGATAGTGCAAAGGCTACAGGCCAGACAACATTCCGGCAATAGTACTGTCGACTTGTGTACCCTGAAGATCTGCATTCCAAAGGTAAGGTGACAATAACTGTCCTTCACAAGAGCACATATGTCCAAGTGTGGCCTCAAGGAGTCTTAGCAAAACCAGAGTCAATGGTAATCGGGGAAAACTCTCCACTTGTTGGAATTGTACCTGACATGCAAGAAGACAGTTGTGGTGGTTGGACATCAGTCACCTCAGCTCCAGGACATCTTTGCAGGAGTTCTTCAAGATAGTGTCCTAGGCCCAAACATCTTCAGCTGCTTCATCAATGAACTTCCCTGCATCATAAGCTCTAATTTGAGATCTTTATGCAATGTTCAGCACCTTTTGTGAATTCTCAGATATCAAAACAGTCCATGTCCAAATGCAGCAAGACTTGGACAATATTCTGGTTTGTGTTGATAAATGCCCAGTAACGTTCATGCCTGACAAGTGGCAGGGAATGACTACATCCAAACAGAGAGATTCTAGCCATCATTCCTTGACATTGCTGAATCCTCTACTATCAACATCCTAGGGTTACAATAGACCAAAAGCAGAACTGGACGAACCATATAACTACTGTGGCTACAAGAATAGCTCACCTCCTTACTCCACAAAACATAGTCACTATCTAGGCACAAGTCAGGAAAGCAATGGAATAATCCCTACTTGCTTGGATGAGTGTTGCTCCAATAGCTCTCAAGAAGCTTGACATCATCTAGGATAAAGCAGCCCATTGATTGACACTAAATCCACAAATATTCCCTCCCTTTATCACTGTTTCAGTAGCAGCATTGTGTACTATCTGCAAGATGCACTGCAGAAATTCACCGAGGTTCCTCAGACAGCACCTTCCAAACCACTTCTATCTAGAAGGACAAGGGTGGCAGATAAATGGGAACACCACCACCTGCAAGTACCCCTCCAAGCCAATCACCATCCTGACTTGAAGATGTATCTCTATGCCTTCACTGTTGCTGGGTCAAAATTCTGGAATTCCCTTCCTGAGGGCATTTTGGATCCACCTACATAAAATGGACTGTAGCAGTTCAAGAAGGCAGCTCACCAACACCTTCTCAAAAGCAACTAGGGCCAGCAATATGTCCACCCACATTTCATGAAAGTCAAAAAAACAACAAGTGCAACCTGGGCAGAGATCACAGCATGGGTAAACATCGCTGACTCTCAAAAAGTTGACAATAAGTTGTCAATGCCATGAATAAAGTCAATAATCTCCTGCACTGCACAAGAGTAAATGGCTTCATCTTATCTCTGCTACCTCACAGTCACAGGGCCATCACTCAGTCTAACTCTGCCGCTGCAAACACATCTCACAAATTGCCATAGCCTGCAAGCTCAGCATTGCATACATGATGTGGACTCAATAGCTCACAGCCACCTCATCCCCTTAATCCTCCTTCCTGGGCACTGTACCCCTATTCACTCACTAAGAGCTGACCAGTTAAGACCAGGACTGTCCCTGCAGTGACAGGGTGACTCCAAAGGACAAGAGATTGACTAATCACCATATCCATCTGGGTTGTCAGTTGGGGATTGCAGTCAAGGCATTACAGATGAATTGTGGGGGCACTCAGGGAAGAACTAGAGTTTGGGATATCCTATTGAATGACCCAATACATGCACCATACAGCGGTGCTTGTGAAATCAGTCATTTTTCTGTAGCTTCCAGGAGGGAAGGATTTACAAATGTCTAGGATTCTCCAAGAAGCTACAATATTAAAGGTTGTAAGATAGCTAATAAGCTATTAAATGTCAAGAGCAGAAAAAGAGGGAATAATTCCATGACTCACAACCCCTAGTAGTAGAAACATTGTCAGAAGGGATCTGTAGGCATTGAATAAGTATAATATAGGCTTATTGCATAGTGAAACATTGAAGGGACAGTGAAAGTTAAGGGCACATCAGAAGCAGTCTCAGGATGTGGAACAACTCAGTGGTATTTACTTGGATTCCATGATGCGACTGATACATCTTTGGTACAAGGACCATTTTAATATAACCATTCATGAATGTGAGGTTAGTAGTAAGGCTCACTGTACCACAGCTGCTTTAATACCACCCATGGCCCAGGGCAAAGTTTGAGCATGCACTGAAACTTTTGCAGACGTAAGGACCTCTGAGCCAAAGATAAAATTTTAAAAATCAACATTTTATTGTATAGATCAATCAAGTAGAAAAACAATTCTCTCAGTGAGAACTGTAGAATACAGCTTGCAGAGGTCTGAAAGCCAACTATGCAAATTAAATAATACATGTGCATTGACAGTATCATCGTAGCTCAGGCATTCTGGAGGTGAGTGACGATTAGGTTCTCTCTGGCCTCTCAAACTCAGTGAGTTATCATGCTGCCTTCCTTTCCTGATGATCCTTCTGGCCCATCTCAATATCCTCATCCTCATCTTCCTCCTCAGAGGTTTCCTCTTGCACAACAATCTCCTGCGGAGTGAATTTTCAGATAGCTGCACCAAAGACTGTAGATTGTGCTCTGCATCAGAGGTCCTGTCCTTCCTGGTAAATGGTAAGCTGTCCATCTGTCCAATTATTGTCCCTTCAGTCTTCTACCGATCATCACAATGTCATGGAAGGGATCATTAACAATGCCATCAAGCAGCATTTGCTCAGCAATAACCTATTCACTTGAACTCAATTTGCATTATGTCAGGGCCACGCAGCTCCTGACCTTACTGTGACCTTGGTCCAAACATGGACAAAAGTGTTGAACACCAGAGTTGACTTGAGAGACACAGCCCTTAACGTCAAGGCTGCATTTGCCTGAGTGTAGCATCAAGGAGCTCTAGCAAAATTGAGTGAATGGAAGTCAGGGGGAAAACTCTCCACTGGATAGAGTCATAAAGGAAGATTCTTGTATTTTTTGGAAGTCAGTCCACCTGTCCCAGGACATGTCTGCAGCAATTTCTTAGGGTTGCATCTTCAGTTGCTTCAATAGTGACCTTCCCTCTGTCAAGAGGTCACACACAATGTTCAGCATCATTTCTAACTCAGATAGCCTCCTCTGCCCTTCACTCAAGTTTGTGTTTGCCAAACACCCTGCTTGCCTGTGCATCTCTGTCTGCTCATTAACGTGTGAGTTCGAAAGATCATCATCATACTGGACACAGCAAGTTCACCCAGTCAGAGATCACAGCAATTCTTCCTCTTCTAGCTCCCGGCTCGTGCCAGTTCTGGGGTCTCCACTATGTGACCATGAAGCTACCCTTCATAGATTATCCACGAAGATAAAAGTATCTGCACTGCTGAAGAGTGGGGAGAAGGTCTTGATGGCGCTTCCTCTGGCTGTTTCTACTCTGAGCTGTGCAGTGAACGGCTGTGAGAGATTGGTTTAAGGGCTGGGGCTCTTCCTTATCTGGCCCTTGCCTATATAGGTAAACAAGAGGCTGCAGTGAAAAACATAAACATTTGTTAATATCATAAGAAGCTGCCCTTATGCAAGGGTTCGTTGAGGCTCTGCTGTTTGATAAACAGCTGAGAGTATCTGCTTTTCTCACAAGATGGCTTAATATATCTCATCAGCCTTTCAGCCCAACCATGCTTTGCTGATCCTTAAAAGTCCAGAGGACCCTCATGTCAGGCATTGTTGGCTCCCCCCAATGCTCTCCACCCCCACTGGCATTTAATCAAGTTCTGAAGAGCTGAGGAAAATATAATCACATGGGAACACACCCCAGACCTGAGCGCAGGTCCCCTCCACATATTGGCCCTCCACATATAGCCTCAGAAATTAAAATTCCACGCAATTGATCAAGTGAACTGAAATCATATTTGCTTTCTTTTAATACTTGCAATTAAGAGAAAAAAAAGTCTCCTAGTTTCCACTAAATGCTAGTAAAACCATTTCATATAAACGATATAAAACTGTTCGTATAAATTGTATCAACCTACTTTATATAAGTTGCATAACAAATAAAGCAGTGGTTAAAGCAAGAAGGCAATGGAAAATTGCAAGCAAATTTCTTCAATTACATTGTGGACAGAATAATAACCTTCTACATGATTAAGCAAAAGCAAAGACAGAACAGATTTTCCCATTCATTTATAACATCTTGTGTTGCCAGACTTACTCCAGTGGCCCAGTGGCAGAATTCTCGATGCACTTGCTCTCTCAACACCACTTCACCATCTGTTAACTTGCCACTTTGCTTTTCAGCCTCTTCATTTTCACCATTCTTTTAGTTTTCAATTAATTTTCCATGTGTCTCCTCTCTCCATTAAGCACTATCTAAACTCAAGTTCAGGGCATTCCAGAACCTTAAGATGCTGCATTTTGATGATGCAATTAGTCTGCCTTTAGTTGGAACAGAAACCTGGTTCAGCAGTTCATTGTGCTCTTTTGCTATATTATCAACACTGACCTTTCTCCATAGATGCATTTAGATTTATAAATTGATTATTTAAGCCACTTTGTGCATTAGTCTGATACATCTCAGAAACAGAACACAGCTGCTTTTTAAATATTTTAAAGGCTTTCTCTCAACATATTCTCTGTTCATTACAGTTCGGAGTTTGAGCTGGCAGTCACAAAGATCGATCCAGCTAGCATAAAAGATCAAGGAATCTTGAGTGCAGATTACGCTCTGCACAAATCGAGTTTCCACAATCTTTTGCTTTGGTTTAAAAAAAACATTATGCTAGAAGAGGCCCTGCTCTCAAAACTAACCACACAGACAAATCAAATTAATCACCCTGGCTAGTTTCTGCTCATTGTACCCATTTTATAGGCCTTTGAGAAAGCTCTTAAAATGAAGCATTTCTCAGACGTAAGTGTATTAGCATAGACCTTCTGAAAGCTATTTTTCTTAATTTACAATGAAGTGAACTACCAAACACCAGTGTAATTAGTAAATGGTTCTAGTTTTTTTCAAAATTTAGTTACTCACAGGCAATGGAACATTCACTCTGACTAAAAACACCTTTACTTTGTAGTAAGCCCATTTTCAGCTGCCTTAATAGAACTGCACGAAGGTTAACATGTGTAGACACGTCAAGGGATGTTTGTTAATTCAATGTTTTATTTTTAAACAATGTCCAATGGCCCTGGTGCCTGGAAAATGCTCTTTTTGATAGCATGTAAATGAATTTGAGTTAAAAAAAGGTAAAAATTCACATAACAAGACTGCAGCAGTTTTGAGGTGTAGAGCTGGATGAACACAGCAGGCCAAGCAGCATCATAGGAGCAGGAAGGCTGACGTTTTGGGCCTAGACCCTTCTAG
>NW_025971906.1:0-10112 GCF_021869965.1 Rhincodon typus
CCAGCATGTGCAGTTCCTACTATTTCTGAAACTTATTTAACATCCTGTTGTCTCTGTGACAGACAATTCCTTTCATTTTATCTCCCTCATGGCCTCCCATAAACACCATAAGTAAAGCAGAAAAACATCTTCTGTTGTTTAATTTTATATTCTCTTGCCTTGAGGGATATCTGTCAGTTTGAGGGATTCTTTGAGCACTGTTTGTTTTATGTGCATTCTAACCTGGTCAACCTCCTCAGGCGTTCCTCATTGCAAGATGTTAAATATTGACGAGGTTTTGAAAGGCCACTCATTAGCGTCCCCTGGGCTCATTCAGTTTGATGCTTCTTAGAATGATTATTTTTACCATTTGTCACAGTATGGCCCCAGGCTGTCTGTATGTCTCTCTCTCTCTCGCTCTCTTCTTTCTCTTCCTCTTTCCATCTCTTCTCATTTGCTTGATCTGTGACTGTTTTGTTCGAGATTAAACATTCACAACTTCTCCCACTGAGTCAAATCAGTTCACAGACCACTCCAGCAAGTGGCTCCCAAAGACCTCGCCACCAATCTCTGTGAATTACTGACAGAAGCGTGTATTCTCAGACAGGCTAGCTTTCGGATTAACTGTTAAACCAATCAGCTTTCTGGTCCCCAGAGTAGTGTATGCCTGCTCTTTACCTTGAGCAATATTTGAAGTTGGTAAGATTGAGGGATCTGATAAAGATCTGTCTCCTGCAAAGTGCAGCACTGAGGTGTCAGTCATGGAGATCTACAGCACAGTAAAAGGTCCTTCAGCTCATCATGCCTGTGTCGGTGAGAAACAACCACCTAACTATTCCAATCCCATTTCTTGGCCCATAGTCTTGTGTGCCTGAGGGTTTTTGTCTCTCCCACCCTAACAGGCAGCAAGTTCCAGATTCCCACCACCCTCTGGGTGAAAATGTTTTTCCTCACACCTCCTCTAAACCTCCTGCCCCCTGTCTTAAACCTATACCCCCGGTTATTGATCCCCCCACCAAGGGGAAAGGTTTCTTCCTGTCTACCCTATCTATGCCCCTCATAATTTTATACATCTCGATCATGTTCCTTCTAAATTTCCACTGCTCTAAGGGAAAACAACCCCAGTCTGCCCAATCTCTCTTTGTAACTGCAACTCTCTAGACCAGGCAACATCCTGGTAAATCTCCTCTGTACCCTTCTCCAGCGCTGTAACATCCCTCCTATAATGTGGATTCCAGAACTGCACCTAGCGACTCCAGCTGTGGGGGACCTAACCAATGTTTTATACAGTTCCAGCATCGCCTCACTGCTCTTAAATTCTACACCTCGGCTAATGAAGGCAAGCATCCTATATCCCTTCTTAAGCACTTTATCCACGTGCCCTGATACCCGAAGGGACCAGTGTACACCCACACCAAGACCAGTCTATCTAATGTACTTAATTGCCTGGTGTGGAGTTTAATACAAAAAAACCTCTTAGCCCAGGAAGGCATGCTGACAAGGACTAGCAGTCGGCCTTCCAGGTAGAGAAGGGAGTGGGAGTGGGAAAAGAAAGGGATAGGAGAGAGGGAGGACAGAACAGGAAGGAGTTGAGCCATCAGCTAAGAGAGGAAAGGAAGATCAAATTGAATTAGCTGCAGCCACGTCTGCAGTCACAGTCATAATGAAGTTCTACAAGGAATAACAGTGATGCTGGAGTTTGCAGTGAGCAACTTTTCTTGAATATGAGGAGGGAAGTAGAACCTACAGGAACTCAGTGTATAACAGAGACAACAAGGTGCAGGGCTGGATGAACACAGCAGGCCAAGCAGCATCATAGGAGCAGAAAGGCTGACGTTTTGGGCCTAGACCCTTCATCAGAAAAGGGGGAGGGGAAGGGGGTTCCGAAATAAATAGGGAGAGAGTGGGAGGCGGATAGAAGAGGGATAGAGGAGAGGTAGGTGGAGAGGAAACAAACAGGTCAAAGAGGCGGGGATGGGGCCAGTAAAGGTGAGTGTAGGTGGGGAGTTAGGGAGGGGATAGGTCAGTCCAGGGAGGACGGACAGGTCAAGGGGGCGGGACGAGGTTAGTCAGTAGGAGATGGGGGTGCGGCTTGAGGTGGGAGGAGGGGGTAGGTGGGAGGAAGAACAGGTTAGGGAGGCGGGGACGAGCTGGACCGGTTTTGGGATGCGGTAGAGGGAGGGGAGATTTTGAAGCTTGTGAAATCCACATTGATACCATTGGGCTGCGGGGTTCCCAAGCGGAATATGAGTTGCTGTTCCTGCAACCTTCGGGTGGCATCCACACCAGCTTCCAATACTGATCCCAAAATGTCACACCAATCAATGTTTCATAGCCGTCTCCTTTTCAATCTAATTCTTCCCCGCTGCTTCCCCTTATATTCATCTCAGTCTCTGCTTCTTCCTCTTTTCCTCTTGTCTTCTGTTCTCACATGTCCCTTTTTCTCATTTAGCCTGTTTCCCCTGCTAGTTCTCTTCTTGCAGCTCCCTGTTTGTTCTGTCTCTTGTGATGCTTCTCTCTTTGGACATATACTTGAATGGTAACATTGTGTAGCGGTAAGGGAAACAAGAAGGGAGCACTGGGACTCAGTTGATAATTGTGCCAAAGATCTGGATGTGGAAATTGAATGTACAATCAGCAAGTTTGAAGATGGCAGAAAAATAGGTGGGAAGACAAGTGGTAAAGATGTCACTGTCTGCAAAAGGATATAGGCAGGTTAAAAGAGTGGTAAAACTTAGCAGATGGAATATAATGTGGGGAAATGTGAAGTTACGCATCTTGGTGGGAAGAATAGAGGAGCTGAATATTAGTTGAATGGAGAAAAGACTGCAGAAAGCTACAGGACAGAGGGTTTAGGGAGTTCTTGTCTAAGAAACACAAAAAAGCATCCAAGTTCAGTGGGTAATTGGAAAGGCAAGTGACATATTGGCCTTTATTTCAAAGGAAATGGAGTTTAAAAAAAGTTGAGAGGTTTTTATAAAACTTTACCAAAGTTTTACTAAAACCACAGCTGGAGTACTGTAACAGTTTTGGGGCCCCTTATCTAAGGGAAGATAAAGTGGCATTGTGGGCAGTCCAGGCAACATTTACTCGGCTGATCCCAGGTATGGAGCGACTGTCTTCCGAGGTCAGGTCGAGTAGATTGAGCCTATGTTCTTTGCAATTTAGAAGAATGAGAGGCGACCTTATTGAAACATACAGGATTCTGAGGGGGTGTGACAGGGTAGATGTGGACAGGTTGGTTCCTCTATTGGGGAAAAAAAAATCTCGTATCACAGTGCATTAGCTCAAAAGAAGTGGTTGCCCATGTAAGACAGAGACGAGGAGGAATTTCTTCTCTCAGAGCTGAGTGATTCTGCGGAATTCTTCACCACAAAGGGCTGTCAAGGCTGGGTCATTAAGTATGTTCAAAGCTGAGATAGACAGATTTCTAATCAGCAAGTGAATCAAGGGTTATGGGGGAAAAGCAGTTAAGTGGAGATGAGAATGATCAGATCTGTCACAATCTCATTGAATGGCCGAGCAGACTTGATGGGCAAAATGGCCCACTTGTGCTCCCTCAGTCTTGCGATTTTGATGGTCTGCAAACCTTCCCCCTGGACTGCATCATTGACAGAATCTCTTTCTCTTTGCTTTGACAATCGAGCGATTTGATATGGAAAAATGTGAACAAAATAACGGACGGTTACCTGGCAGCCAAGGCATCTCCATGGCGATCGGCTGCATGAATTGCAGGCTGCCAGGGTCAGGTGACATCTGAATGACTGAAATGCTAATGCTGGGAACAGGGTGACAAGGCATTGTTCTCTGAGCTCTCTAATGAACGCCCCTACCACCCCAAACCCTCCCCATTCCACAATTAATTGCTCCTTGAAGTTTTCTGAAGCAATGTAGTTGGGACGAGCAATTAGCACACGTTATTTCATGTTGAGGTCTTCTCCTCTCAGTCATTGTAATTAGCTCGTTGACATCTCCCACGTTGACCTGTGAGGTTAACATTAGCTCCCGTTGTGGTATGGAAAACACACCGCCATTGTTCACAGGCATACTGACCACACCCTGGTCCACCTCACCATCCACCCTCTCACTCCGCCACTGCCTTTAAGCTGTCATGTGACTCGCCCCGATGCCTAGAACTGGGTGAGTCGAGAAAAGCAAAGTCACAGTGGATGCCAGAGATCTGAACAAACGCAGGTAATTGCTGGCTATTTAGTTGCAACATGGATACAGAATGAGTGCAGTGACCGAAAGTTGATGGACGTTTTGGAGTGCAGCTCTGCAGGAGTTAGCTTAAGGATGCTTGCTATTCCTGATATATTTTAATGACCAAGGCTAGAGGGATTTAAACTCAATAAATTAAAATCTGGAATATCAAACTAATCTCAGTAATAGCAACCAAAAAACAGTCGCCAAATTATAAAATCTCCTTGGGTTCACTAATGTCTTTCAGGGAAGGAAATCTGATGTATTGATTCACTGTTGTCACACATAGTGAGATACAGAGAGAAGTGTTGTTTTGCATACTCTACAGGCAGATCGGACCATACAAAGTGCATCAGGGTAGCAGAACAGAGTGCAGAATGCAGTGTTACAGCCGCAGAGAGAGACATCAGAATTAACATTTGAGAGGTCTATTCAAGAGTCTGCCAACAGCAGGGAAGAAGCTATTCTTGAATCTAATCGCTCGTATATTCAAACTTTTATATCTTCTGCTCCTTGGAAGAGGGTGGAAGACAGTATAAGTTAGGTATAAATCTGCCGTCCTTACCTAGTTTCGCCTCCATGTGACTCCAGACCCAAAGCAATGTGGTTGACTCTTAACTGCCTTCTGAGATGGCTGGACACACACATCCCAGCGAAATAATAATAAAAAAACACTTCTACACAAACTTCTGTAAACTTCCACCTCAAATATGCTCGAAGTTGGAGTTTTCACAGTTCTCCGGGGTGGAGAATTCCAAAAGTCCATCACCCCGATTCCAGAAATTCCAGCTCATCCCAATCCAAATGAGAATGTGGCCATAGGCTGAGATGGGGAGAACTCTTCTCATTCAGAGGGTGGTAAAGTTTTGGAATTCTCTGGCCCAGGGGCCTGTATACACTCCAGCAGAAGAAGCAGCCTCCCAGTCACAATCCTACCGTGCTTCTTAAGAGTTTTAATTAAACCACCTTATTCTACTAAACTCGAGGTAAAATAGTGTAGTTGGGCAGGGGTTAAACTAAATTGGGAGGGGACTGTCACCAGTCGACTGCAGTGAAAAAGAGGAATAAGATGCATAAAGCAATGACAGTGTTGAACTGTGTTTGAGAAGAAAGTAGTTCCACATTACATAGGAGCAGACTAAGGAGGTCTATGAGGAATACACTGGCCACATTAGAATATCTATGTCTAAACACACGAATATGGTGAATAAGAGGAGAGAGCAACAGGCACAAAGAGCCATGTGGGAGTAGGAAATAGTGGCAAGAATGGAAGCACAACTTAAAAATGGAAAGGACTGGAACCTTAACGTACCAATATAGGAAGCATTTACAAAAAGTACGGGAGGGAGAAAGGGAGCTGGGGTGGGAGTATTGTTTCAGGATGCATTGTAGAAGGGGAGAGAGATAAAAGCCCTAGAGAAGGTAAAGACAGAATACATTTGGTTAAAATTGCACTTAGCTTTCCAGAAGGCATTTGATTAAGTGGCACATCAAAGGTTGTTGTGGAAAATAACAGCTCCAGGTATAGGAGGTAGCTTATTGGCATGGATAGAGGATTAGCCAACTAGCAGGACATAGTGTAGGAATATACGGGTCTTTTTCAGGCTGCTAGGATTTCACAAGCGCAGCACCATGGAGATCAATGTTAGGCGCTCATCTCTTTACGATCTGTAAAAATTAATTTAATAAAGGATTGAAGGTATGCGGCAAATCTTGCTGATGACACAAAGATAGGTAGGAACATAAGTTGTGAAGGGGACGTAAGGAGGTTACAAAAAAATGTACAAATAGATTCTGTGGGCCAAGATGGAGCAAACAGAGTACAATTTGAGAAAAAGCCCACCTTGGCAGGAGAAATAAAAAAGTGTTTGATATGCATGGTGAAAGATTGCAGAGCTCAGATGCAGAATTATAGCATGCAAGTACAGCAAGCAATCAGGAAATCTCAGAATATTATGGCCTGTTGTGAGCGGAATTGAATGCTAGAGTAGGGAGGTAATGCTTCAGTTATACAGGGCATTGGTGATACTATATGTAGAGAACTGGTCTCCTTATTTGAGGAAGGATGGAAACGTGTTGCAGGCAGCTCAGAGAATGTTTAACAATCTGATACTTGAAATGAGAGGATAGTCCAATGCAGAAGGTTTTGCTTGTGTGGAATTTAGAAGAGTAAGAGATGACTTGATCAAAACATACAAGATCCTAAGAGGTCCTGACCAGACAGATATGGAGAGGGTGTTTCCTCTTATTGGAAAATGGAGAACTAGGGATCACTGTTTAACAACAGGGGCAATATCGCAGAATAGGAGTTGCTCAGTTTGGACAGAGATGAGGAGGAACTTTTTCTCCCTGAGAGTAGTGAACTTTGGAATTCTTTACTTGAGAGTTGTCGAGGCTGTGTTATTAACTATATTCAAGGTTAAGACAAACAGCTTCTTAATCATGAATGGAATCAAGGGTTATGGGGAAAAAGCAGGAAAGTGGAATTGAGGATAATCAGATCAACCATAATCTCATTGAATGGCTGAGTACATTCAGTTGGCTGAATGGTCACCTTCCACTCCTACATCTTATGGTCACTGGACAAATAATCCAGAGGCCCAAGACAACTTTCTGGGGACATTGGTTCAAATCCCAGCACGGCATGTGGCAGAACTTGAATACAATGCAGAAAAATCTGTGTTACAAAGCTAGTCTTAGTAATGATAACAGTGACAACTATTATTGACTGCTCTCCCTCTTGTTTACTAATGTCCTTTAGGAAAGGCAATCTATCACCCTGACCTGGTCTGGCCCACATGTGACTCCCTACCACAGCAATGTGCTTGACCTTCAGCTGCCCTCTGAAATGGCAGGATAAGGGAATTAAGGATGGATGGCAAATGCTGTCCCTATAGGGACTTCACTTGCCAAGAAAAGGTAAGGAATCAAAATTTTGGAAATATTCGATAAGATCATGGCTGATCTGTTCAAGACCTGAACTCCACTTTCCTGCCTTGAATGTTCTGTGCCTGGTCTTAACTGCTGTCTTGGGAGCAGATTTCCAAATTACTGCCTGAAGAAATTCTTTATCATCTCAGTATTCAATAGCAGCCCCCTTATTCTGAAAGTGCTCCCCCTTCCACCTCTCCCCAGTTCTCGATTTCCCCCATGAAAGGGAAACATTTCACCAGCGTCTACCCTGTCAAGCCCCCTCAGGATCTCACATCTTTCAATGCAATTACCTCTCATTTTTCTAAACACCAGTGAGAATCGACCCAACCTTTCCAAACTTTTCCTCATCAGCCAACCCCTTCATCCCAGGATTCATCTCTGAACTGTCTCCAATGAATGTATATCTCTCCTTAGGTAAAGAGAATAAAATTTGACACCAATGCCCTATGCTGTTATAGCAAGACTTCCCTACCTTTATACTCCATGCCCCTTGCACTATATTTCTTAAAGACTTGCACTATGTACACACTGTTGTGTTACAACTCATATGTCAACGTTTTCCTCCCTAATCAACCTATTTAGAGATGCTATTCCACACCTGTGGAGTAGGTGGGATTTGAACCCAGGCCTCTCAGTCCAGTGGTAAGGACACTACCACTGCACCACATTCATATACAACGACACCCAACTTTCTCTGCACCACAGCATTCTGCAGTCTGTCAAACTCAACTTCTGTTTATCCATTCTCCCTGCCAGAGAAGGCAGTCTCAAATTCCTCATCTGCCAAATTCTCACCCACTGATTTCAATTATCTACTGTTTAAAAACTAATTATTTCACGAGAGAAAGTATCACTGGCAAGGCCAGCATTTGTTGCCCATCACTAAATGACTTTGAACTGAGAGGCTTTTTCAGAGCAAACTCTGGACTCACATGACAGCTGGATAGCAGATTACCTTCCCCAAAACGGCATTAGTGATTGAGATGGGCTTGGACAAACTGTGGCAATTTTATGGCCACCATTGCAGAGACCAGCTTGCAAATAACTCATTGCATCTAAATACTACCCGCTGCCGTAATGGGAGCTAGGTCCACATCGCCAGAACATCATTGTGGACCTCTGAACTATGGTTTCACCACCATCTCTCCATTATAAGTGGCGACGTATAAACTTTCCACTATACTCATTGAGTACCTGTGACAATAAAGGCTAATTCTAATTCGCTTTGTAACTTCTTCACAACTTGCTTTCCTTCCTACCTACCTACCTACACAGTATCTCTTCAACAAAGTCATTTGATACAGATTGTAATTAATTGTGACCCCAGCGCTTATCCCTGTGACAATCCACGAGTTACTTTTTGCCAACCTGGAAATGATCCATTTATCGTGACTCACTGTTTCCTGTTGGTTAGCCAGTGCTCTACTATTCTTGCTAATGTATCACTCCCAACACCACAAACTCTTTTATATGGCACTTTTTCGGAAATCCAGATACGTTCCCCAGACGCACAAAGTTTACGTCTAACTTCCTCGCTGGAGGAATAATTGCTGGATTGATTGTGAGAGAAAAGGTGGACCAAGTAGATCAAGTGTTTGTGAAGGACAAATTGGGTAAAAGTGATCATCACACTGTAACGTCTCAGTAAAGAGCAAGGAACAACCTGAATCAAACATCCAAAATGGAAGAGGTTAGCTTCATTGGGATGAGTGAGAATCCGGCCAGTACAGGTAAGACTATGAGAGAATGATAGCGATCGGTCGGGAGGAAATGTTACAGGTCAATCCCAAAAAGAAAGAGGTGCAAAGTGACCAAATTTTTCAATGTCAATGAGGACAAGAAAAGAGGGTGTACGATGCCCATCAGGTGAATTTATCTTCCAGCACCCACACTCCAGCATCTATCCCACCATAAACCCACAACATCCGCACTCCCCCCACATAGCCCCTAATGCCTACAGTCAGCATTGCCCTGCACCCTCTCCGCACCACCACTGCCCCTCCCTCAACCCAGTACTGCCCCTCTCCCCTCCCCTTACCCAGTGCCACCCTTCTCCCTCCCCCACACACAGCACCGTCCCTCTCTTCCCCGCTGTATCATTCTTCATCACAACTCCGGCGCTACGCACAACCACCTCCCCCACCACAATACTGCTACTTGCCCTGTCTGTGCACCCCACGCTAGCTTCATTTCCCAATTGAAGACCACCTTCTTAAAGCACTCTCCCATGTCCCCTCCACCCTCTCATCCAACATCTGACTGGTGAGACAGATGAGCTTAGAGCAAGGATTGGCTTGGGGGTCTGGGACGTTACATCCATAACAGAAACAGGGCTGAGGGAAGGGCAGGACTGGCAGCTCAGCGTTCCTATTTACAGAAGCTACAGGCCTGACAGAAGTACAAGTAAGTGAGGAGGGGGAGTTGCCCTTTTGATAAGGGAGGATATAACAACAGTGCTTAGAGAGGGTATTCTTAAGGGGTCATCAAATAAGGCCATATGGTTAGAACTTAGAAACAAGAAGGGGATGGTCACTCTGTTGGGACTGTATTATTGACCCCCAGTTAGCCAGCGGGTACTAGAGGAGCAGATATGAAGAGAGATTGCAGATACCTGTAGGAATAACAGAGTAGTATTCGTTGGGGAGTTTAATTTCCCCTGTATTGACTGGACCGCCCAGAGTGTAAAAGGCCCGGGCAAGGTGGAATTTGTCAAATGTGTCCAAGAAAGTTTCTAAATCAATACGTAGAGGGCCCTACTTGGAAGGGTGCAATACCTGACCTCCTCCTAGGAAATGAGGTCAGGCCAGTGACTGAAGTGTCAGATGGAGAGCACTTTGGATCCAGTGACCATAACTCTCTCTTAGTTTTAACACAGTTATAGAAAAAGATAGAGATAGTAGGAACTGCAGATGCTGGAGAATCCAAGACAACAAGGTGCAGGGCTGGATGAACACAGCAGGCCAAGCAGCATCATAGGAGCAGAGAGGCTGACGTTT
>NW_025971907.1:0-10110 GCF_021869965.1 Rhincodon typus
TGTTTTTGTTCCTGTATTTATTTGCCTGTCCCTAGTTGCCCTTGAGAAAGTAGTGCTGAGCCACCTTCTTGAACCACTGCAATCCATTTGGTGTATGGAGACCCACAATGCCATTAGAGAGGAAATTCCAGGATTTTGACCCAGTAAAGAAACAGCAATTATATTTCCAAGTCCGGATGGTGAGAGGCTTGGAGGGAATTTGCTGGTGTTGGTGATTTCAATGTATTTACGCCCTTGTCCTTCCAGATAGCAGTGGTCATCAGTTTGGAAGATACTGTCTATGGAGCCCTGGTGAATTTCTGCAGTGCATCTTGTAGATAGTACATGCTGTTGCTATCTAGCATCAGTGATAGAGAGAGTGAAGGTTTGTGGATGTGGTGCTAATCAAATGGGCCATTTTGTCATGGATGGTGGCAAGCTTCTTGAATGTAATTGGTGGTGCACTCATCCAGGCTGATTGTTGCCTTGTAGATGACAGATGGGCTTTGGGGAGACAGGAGATGAATTACGGTCTGCAGTATTTCTAGCCTGTGACCTGCTCTTGTAGCCACTATATTTACATAGCTAGTCCAAATCAGTTTCTGGTCAATGGTATTCCCTTGGATGTTGACCGTGGGGATTCAGTGATGGTAATGCCATTGAATGTCAAGGGCAGGTAGTTAGATTCTGTTTTGCCTTTGAGAAGTTGGTGGTGAGCTACCTTACTGAACTGCCATGAGCTGTAGGAAGACCCACAATGCCATTATGGAGGGGGTACCAGGATTTTGACCTCATGACACTGAAGGAATGGCAATATATTTTCAAGTCAGGATGGTGGATGGCTTCAGGGGCACTTTCAAGTGTTGGTGTTCCCACCTATCTGCTGCCATCATCCTTTTGTAGATGGTAGCATTTAGAATGTGCTATTTAAAGAAACGTGCTGAATTTCTGCAGTGCATGTTGTCGATGCTACACATTGTTTGTACTGAAAATCATTGGTGCTGGAAGTGGATGTTTGTGATTGTGGTGCCAATCAAGTGGGATGCTTTGTCTTAGCTGGTGTCAAACATTTTGAGCTTTTGGAGCTGCAATTATCCAGTCAAATGGAGAATATTTCATCTCATTCCTCACTTGTGCCTTGTAGATGGTGGACAAGCTCTGGGGAGTCAGTAGTTGAGGTACACCCTGCAGGATCTTGATCCTCTAATCTGCTCTTGTAACCACTGTGTTTAAATGGCTCATCCCAGTTCAGTTTCTGGTTAGTGGTAGCCCCAAGGTGTTGATTGTGGGGGATTCAGTGATCATAATACCATTGAATGTCAAGGCGAGGTGGTTAGATTCTCTTTTGTTAGAGATGGCCATTGCGTGACACGTGTGGATGAATGTTGCTTGCCACGTTAGCCTAAGCCTTGATATTATCCAGGTCTTGCTGCATTTTGATATTGGACTCCTTCAGTATCTGAGGAATCATGAATGATGCTGAACATTGTGCAGTTATCAGTGACTATACTCACTTCTGACCTTGTGATGGGGGGAAGGTCATTGATGAAGCAGCCCAAATTTTTTGGACCTAGGACACTACCCTAAGGAACTCCTGAAGAGATGTCCAAATATTGAGATAACTAACCTGCAACAACAACAAAATTTGTGCCAGATAGGACTCCCAAGAAGAGGAGAGTTTTTCGCCCGATAGCCTTTGACTCGTGTTTTGCTAAGGTTCCTCAATGTCATACTCTTGTCAAATGCAGCCTTGTTTCAAAGGCAGTCATTCTCACCTCACCTCTGGAATTCAGCTTTATTGTCTTTGTTTGAACCAAGGCAGTCACTTGCTCAGGAGCTGAGCAGCCCTGGTGGAACCCAAACTGTGTGTTAGTGAGCTCGTTATTGCTGGGTAGATACTGTTGGATAGTATTGTTGATGACATATTCCATTACTTCAAGTCATAGAGTCATACAACACAAAAACAGACCCTTTGGTCCAGGTTGTCCACGCCGACCAAGTTTCCCAAACTAAATAAACTGGTCTCATATGCCTGCATTTGCCCCACATCAATCTGAACCTTTCCTATTCATGTACCTTTCCAAATGTCTTTTAAATGTTGCAACTGTACCTGCATCTATCACTCTCTCTGGCTGTTCATTTCACATATGAACCACCTCTGTGTGAACATGTTGCCCCTCAGGTCCCTTTTAAATCTTTCTCCTCTGACCTTAAAATTATACTGTCTAGTTTTGAACTCCCCCACCCTTTGGAAAAGACCTTTGCTATTCACCTTATCAATGCCTCTCATCATTTTATACACCTCTATAAGGTCACCCCTCAACCTCTTACACTCCAGGGAAAAAAATCCCAGCCTGCCCAGCTCTACTTATAACTCAAACCCTCCAGTGCTGGTAACAACCTTGTATGTCTTTTCTGCATCCTATCCGATTTAATAATATCCTTCCCATAGCAGGGCGGCCAGAACTGTACACAGTACTCCAAAAATGTCCTCACCAGTGTCATGTACAACTGCAACATTGCATCCCAATTCCTATACTCACTGTCTGAGCAAAGAAGATAAGTGTGCTAAACGCCTTCTTAACCACCAGGTCTACTTGTTGCACAACTTTCAAAGAACTATGTACTTAAACCCCTAGGTCCCTTTGTTCAACAACACTCCCCAGGGCCTCACCATTAATTGTATAAGTTCTACCCTTGTTCATCTTATCAAAATGCAATACTTCACATTTATTTAAATTGAACTCCATCTGCCACACCTTGGCCCATTGGCCCAATTGATCAAGATCACTTTGTAATCTTAGATATCCTCCTTCACTGTCCACTATACTGCCAATTTTGGTTTCATCTGCAAACTTGCTAAGCATTCTTCCTAACTTCTCATTCAAATCGTTTATGTAAATAACAAATGGCAGTGGGCCCAGCACCAATCCCTGCAGAACACTGCTGGTCACGTGTCCCCAGTCTGAAAAACAACCCTCTACCACCAATCTCTGTCTCCTATCGTCAAGCCAATTTTGCATCCAATTGGCAAGCTCTCCCTGAATCCCATGTGATCTAACTTTACTAACCAGTCTACCATGCGGTGCCTTGTCAAAGGCTTTACTAAAGTCCATATAGACTGCCTTCGTCTATCTTCTTGATTACATCCTCAAAAAACTTAATCAAGTTTGTGAGACATGATTTCCATCGCACAAAGCCATGCTGACTATCTCTAATCAGGCCTCACTTGATTGATGATTGAGAATAGACGAATGGGAGATGAATTGGCTGTGTTGGATACATCCTGACTTTTGTATACAGGAAATACCTGGGCAATTTTCCATATTGTTGAGCAGATGCCAGTATTGTAGCACGGCATGTAAAAGATCTCATGACACAATTTTGAAGCAAAGCAGGACATCCCTTCCCTTAGTTCTGCCCAATATTTATCATTTACTGCCATCACTAAAATATCATCTCATCATTATCTCAAATTATTTTGCTGTGTTTCCTTCATTATATTCAAATCAATCTCTTATGGGGAAGCACACAATATTAATCTAATGGCTGCGTAAAGTTCCATTTACATGGCATAGCCTGTAACTTGAACAGAATAACAAAATCTATAGTACATACTGAAGCACTCTTGATGGTGAAGCTTCCATGTAAAATTCATCTCTGCCACTATTTTTTTAAGCAAAAATGATTGAGGTAACTGTCAAACCATTGTGAAATAGAGCCATGCCATTGCTCGTAAAACGGATTTTCTATTATATTCGGTTCTGCTATAACGTGATGTTGCATAGGAACGCAACTATTGCATTACAGAAAATCGCACTATAGAAATAACAGGGCTAATGGGAAAAGTGGAGTTAAGTGCAGACCACCAAAAAAAACACTCAAAATCGCTCAAAAATCACTCAAAAGCCTAACGCACAAAGGATAGCATAATTTGAATAAATGTTGAATTCATACCTAGTAATGAATGAAAAGTAAATTTAACACTTTATATTGACAAAATGTCAAGATGACTTGATGGGGGCGGAGGTTGTTCAGTACCTTGCCAGCATGGAGTCTCTCTTGGCGCTAACATTGTACATATTCGCGACAAAGCCCGTGAAACAATCATGTGATGTTGACGCGTACTCCTACGTGCACCGATGGAATCGCTTTATAGCCAACACAAGTTTGTGTTTTAGAAATAGCATCCCCCATTTGCCAATCACATGTTAGCCAATTCGCGTTGATGGAACACGCATTATAGCAGAACCAACTGTACTAAACTTGCATAAATAAAAGACATATAGCCTGCATTTAGTTCTTGAGGAATTATTTTTCCCAAGCATATTCGAACTACCTGCAGAAGCCATTGTTTAAATTGCTGGGATGATGACATTCTGCTAACCTCAACTAGAAATTCAGTCAGAAAGAGCCTTCACTGAATTAATATTAATTTGCATACTTTTATTACTAGATATTGATGCAAAGCCATTGATACCAATTTGCACACAGGTATTATTGGACTCGAAGAACAACCTGTCAGTGTGTAGGTTAATATCTAGCTAAAGATTTAAGTTATTTTGTCATCAGTAATGACTCATGAATACATTTAGTGTATTGACGTATTATGTGTAAGAAATAACATCCCTTCACAATGACCTCTAGAAAGTCCCCAACAACCCCTTGCAATGTTCTGTAAATTGTTAGGTCATATGCAACCTTTGTGGGCGGTTGTAATAAACGTCCACAGATTTTGATAAAAGATTGATACCTCTTCCAAAACCTTTAAGAGGCAGTTGTGGGTAAAGTTAAAGTTGCAATGGCTCATGGGAAAAATATAACACACAATAAACTGCTAAATTGGCTCTGGACATGGCAGATTTTTAGCATTCTAAAATTCTCGCCAACATAGATGTTTTCACAATGTTAAGTCACAATGTTAAGTGAAATGTATTCAAGTGCCAAGTTTTGGATTGAAAACCATCATCATGACTTGCACCTTTAACCTGAAACACAACTCTTGAATCAGAATTAGCTTAATATATGTTCAGTGTCATGATTGTGACCCACAAAACAGAAATTCTGGTCAGTAGCCTTACAAATGCTGCATTCCCAGAAGTATTTTATTTTTATAGATAGCTAAACGCATTTACTTCAATTAATTGCTCTGTAAAGTAATATTACAAGGCTGTTGAGCATTTATATCTGAAATTGACTGATAAATGTTTATATTTATGAGCTTCCTTTTTCACTTCTACTGTTCGGATCTGTTGGATGTAGGAATTGCACTTAACTGTCAAATACCTTGTAATCAATTATGTTCAAGTCTCTTGTGGATGAATTTTTCACCCACACTTGAAAATAAAGAACTGTTCTGTAAGTGAAAACCATGGCCAGAATTTCATATGGAAGTTGTGGTCCCATCCACCAGTCAGATGATTAGGGGTAACATGCAACATGCGTCTGCCAATCCTGGAAGAAGACTCTACCAGTGACGTGGAGCCTTTGTTGTCGGGGGGGTGAGGTGGATGTCAGCCTCCATTAGCCATAGAGTGCCTGATCAAGAGGGAACCCTCCCCAAGCATGCCAGATTTCCAAGAACAGTCTTCCCAGGTGGTGAAACGCTCATTCAATGCTGGCCACATAAGTGTTTTTGTCAGTCTGAGGACAGGGAGACCACTTGCCACCTACTCCATTGCTGTAAATATCCACCACCTGGCCCACTCCTAGTCTGGGGATTGTAGTAATTATATCAATGTCAGCCAGGTGGAGCTCATAGAATATGAGTTCCCCGATTGGGGCTGTTAACCTGGTCCAATCAGGGAGCCCTGGCTGACAGATATAAACAAGAGTGTCAGAGATTCTGTTCACTCTGAATACTGACTCTGAGGAAGCTGGACCGGTGAAAAGTACTATGCAGGTGTAAATAAACGGTGACTTGGTTACGGGATACCGGTCTCTGTGCAGTATTTCATGGTGTATGTGTAAAATTCTGGCCTGTTCTTTAATGAAAATTAAGTGATGTGTCTATATTATCAGTTTTTCAGTGTATACCCAAATGGAGCAGTTGTTTGCTGTATGTTCATGGACATTTTTCCCATTTGCATATTTGTAGAGGTTCTTACAGTTTTTTACAATTGTGAGTACTGCTGCTTACAGAAATAATATGTTGCCGTAGCTCTTATGCTCATTACATATCAATAGTACCCCAGCTGTTAACCGACCAGTAAAATAAATACAATTAATAAACTGTTTAACAGAGTAACTTGATATATCACCATACATGTGCAAAAGCTTTAAATACCAAGGAGTGAATGGAAGTTTTTTTTTATTTTAGGTTTTATGATGTTATGTGAATGCTTGGATTTACACAATACAGTTACCTCAGAGTTTTTAGTATGCTATGAGAAATCAGACTACTCCACATGTGGAAACTGTAGCAATCAAGGCAAATCAAAATAATGTTTTGAAACTGTTGATTAAAATGCATTCTTTGATCACTAAGCTAATGTATTCAATTGCATCACTTTGTCCTTAATATTGTCCTTATAGTGTCTTAGAAACATTATTTGTTTCAATGATGACTAAATGAGGTCCCAAAGAATTCAAAGAAAGGCTGCAGGTAATCTTCACAACATTTTGTGATTTCTAGCACATAAAAAAGCTAAAACCTAACTGTTTATTTCAGATCTCTTTAGATAATTTATATTTTTAACAAAGAATTGCTTAATTGATAAGCCGTATTCCAACAACATGCTTTAGATTTCTCAAGAAGATTTCCAAAATTGGTGAAGATATACTGGGCTGAATTTTTAGCAGTAATGGATTGTGTCATTTTCATTGTGTTTCAGGGAGGGTTCTTCTTTCTGTGAGTTCTAACTGTCATCCCAAACTCAGTTTATTAACTAGGTACCATGCCCCTATGGTGCCCTGCTTGTCTGTTGCTAGCCTGATCTTCCCACTTGGTCTAGGCAGAAATACCCGCCTATGCCAGGACTTCCCAGGGTCACTGGTCTTGGCACCATCTTCGCACCATCTTCAACGTTATAGTGCTTGAATGGGTGTACGGCATCAGTCCGGAACTGTCCTGCCTGGATCATGACATTTGCTGTGGACATGGCAGGTAAGGAGAGATTGGCAAATCACTTTATGAACAAGGATCTGGAGGTCCTGGTAGACAGGACAGTGCAGAGGAAGGTCACCTTCTTCCCCCAGGACTGGTAGAAGATGTCACTATAGTTAGACCCTGCCAGTTTGGTCTGAAATTGCCACCTAGTCATCTGGAGGAAAGACCAACAATCCTACAAGAATGCCAATGACCTCCTCTACTCCACCATGGTAAGTGCCACCATCATCACTCTGCTACCTCACACTATCTCTGCTGCTGCATCTTCCACTAAGGCTCATGATTTAGCACTTTCACTGTTGCATGCAATAATTTCCCTCATTCCCTCACACACAATGCAAAAGTCTTTCCTTTTCGTTTTTCTGTATTTTTCATTGTGGACTGAAATGAGAAAAGGACTATTTTAAAAACCAAGGGTTGTGGAAGGGATTGCTGCACTTTTTAAAAGCAAGTTACTGAAACTCATTGGAAGTAACGTTTATACTACTACGTTGTTCAACCTTTATGGGAGGCTGGTTGCAGACATGCAGGCACTGGGGGATATGCAAACTGAGATTCAGCCAGCAACAGGGAGTTGATTGGTTTGTGGAGCTGTGACCAGCTGGGATGACAGTGGCCATCTGCCTGCCAACAACTATGTGATTGGCTTATGGGTGTGAACAATATTGGTCACAAAACTTTGGATCAACAGATGGAGATGGTGACTCTGTGCGGTAGAAAATGCCGAAAGCCTGAAGAAAGCCAGTGTTTCTGACCCTCACCAGTTGCTGTAAGCTGTTGCTTTTAACCAGTAAGGCAGAGACTGTCATTTGTGAACCAGTCACTTTGTGCTCCTGCAAGGAAGTGAAAAGAAGCCGGAGAAGAGAAATTTGAAGAACAGCAAATTATGTTAAGCAAAAGAATAATTTAAGTGAACCCTGTGGTCAGGAGCCATTGAACTACCTTCATAGTTTACTTTCCCCTATACCAATAACACCATTTTTTTTGTCTGTCTTCTATCTGAATGTGTTGGAGGAGGAGTTTTACAAGGAGGTCTAAGTTTTAACCAGTAATATTTGTAATAAATAGTAATTCTTAAATAGAGAAACCTGGTATGTGTTTTCTGTCTGTCTGGGTCTAACCAGACGTTTGAATTGGGGTCTATACAGTTGTGAGGCTGGTCAAGTCAGGCAGCATCAGAGGAGCAGCAGGTTTATACCCTCCAGCTCCACACTGTATTGACTCTGACTCCAGCGTCTGTAGTTCTTGCTATCTCCACTTGAATTGGGGAACTTTTGTGTGCTTTTTAAATTCATGAACTTCTGTGACAACTTTGGAATAGTGATTTCCAGGACGCTACCCCAGTGGAATACATCCAATCCTCCCAGTCTACTAACCACACATCACCTCTACACGTTCCTACTCACTCAGGAATCATCACCACCATTGTCCCACCTGTGCAAGTTACTTTCATCTCAATCAATCTTCCCTTTGACTTATTCCAGAGGAAAATGACAGAAAGAGCCAATACAGATGATGGACAGATGACCTTTAGCTTAGCACTACCTATGAGGAAAGGATCCTGACTGTGACCACCTGAAGCAGCAAACCATACGTAAGCCTTGAAGTGATATCAGAGGCTTCCCTTGACCTCCTGTACCAGAGCCCCCGATTGAAGGGTGTCTCCCTTGACTTAACTGAGGACTACTTCCCTTGTATCTTGAGATATGGCCATTTGGTTGTGTTAGAACCCTCGCTGATTTTTCATTATTTTTGTTATTCTTTCATCAATTTTCGTTTTGAGTAGTGAAGTGAGAACGGAGCTGAAAATGACCTTTGGACAATGGGCAACAGCTTGTATTTTTAAAAAAAAACAAACAAGCTTTTGTTAGTTTGAGAGGCCAAGCCTGGAAGTTAATTGCAGGTTGGTTCTTCTTCAAAAGATTTTACAGATACTTTGACACCAGGGGAGAGCACTGTGTCTAAACAAATAGCAGATATTGGCCATTAACAAGGTCAGTACCTGGGAATTGGTTCCAGTAAGTCTGGGAAAGACCTATGTTCCTGCAGATAGCAAATGTTGAATGGTAACTGAGACCTTGCAGGGAGACAGTCAGTCTGAAAGGGAAAGGCCAAAGTTTTGAACTGGGTTTTGGACTGTGTTTGCTGGGAGAAAGAGCTTTGGCTGTTGACGCTACAGCATGAAGATTTGAAAGCTATCTGCCTAACCTTTGTTATCAGCTATTGGCAGTTCAAAAAATCACAATATATGTATTACTAACTTCCTCTGAAATAGCTGAAAAGATGGCCCCGATCGACATCTTCGGAAAAGCATCATCTTCAAGAAACCACTTAAGCCTGGGGAACAAGGCATTATGAAAACCACTTAAGTAATTTGGGCTGTTTTGTTATTTTCTTTTATTTATTCCTTAACTCTGTTTGTATGTATGTCTTTTATATGAATGGGGTTGAAAGCAAAGGTTATTGGGTTTAAACATATATATCAGTTAGATTACTTTGTTGTTTAAGATCGCTCTGCAAAAGCTATTGTATTGTTAATAAAATGCCAAGTCTTTCGTTTAATCTATAAAACTAGTGTCTAGCTTGATTATTTAGCATCTAGGATTGTTTATTCAAAAAGTCTGGTTAGGAACCATTGGAGTCAATTTTGAGGGTCTTTTAGGATTTCAATTTTACTCTGTTGCAAATACAGAGGTAGAAAGGCTGATTTGGTTTGACTGTCTGTCTCTATATTGTAAGAGAAGCGCATGCAGTGTGCTTGCTACGTAAACTGGGTGTGAGATTGGATAGCCGGTGCCATACAGCAATATTTCTCTCCCCTTGACTGATGATTGCTCATAATCATGACAAGCTGCCTGGCTTTATGGCTGGGCTGAAAGACATGTCAAGATAGAAGTACAGTGCACTTGTTAGCTCTGGCTAAGAAGGCAAAGTGCAAAAAGGCAAGGCAGGGATGCTATGAACATCAAAATAGGCACAAGGTGAGTGAACACTAACAGAAGGAGCGAGCAGTCCTGAGATGC
>NW_025971908.1:0-895 GCF_021869965.1 Rhincodon typus
GAAGGGTCTAGGCCCGAAACGTCAGCCTTCCTGCTCCTATGATGCTGCTTGGCCTGCTGTGGTCATCCAGCTCTATGCCTTGTTGTCTCAGATTCTCCAGCATCTGCAGTTCCTACGATCTCTATCCCTGATTGATGATTTTTTTTCTGGTTATTCATTTCTCATTCGTACTTCTCAGTGTTTTGTGATTTGATCATGTTTATTGTTGATAGATAAGAATAAAATACACAGTTAAATCTCAGAGTATATTCAACTATGGGTCACAGGATGTATTAAAATCAGAGTGACAGGGCAAATGTATGTTACACTTCACTACAATGATTGAGAGATTAAGGAAAGTCTGGATGTCATTTCTAACTATCATGCCTCTTATTATTAAGTGGAGCTGCTTTTGTGGCTTTGAACTTTCTTTGGTAAGCCCACACTGAAGTTCACTTAATGTGCCCAGATTCATTCTCCACTATAGACACTCTGACCAAAGGTACAAAGGGTAATGCAGGGATAGAAAAAAAGTGCCAAATATGAAGGTTATCGGTCACAAGAGGATTTTTAAAAATTATTCATTTTGTGAGATGTGGGTGTTGCTGGCCAGGCCAGCATTTATTGCGTGTCCCTAATTGCCCTTGAGAGGGTGGTGGTGAGCTGTCTTCTTGAACCGCTGCAGTCCTCCTGCTGCGTGTTGACCCATAATGCCATTAGGAAGGGAATTCCAGGATTTTAATCCAGCGACAGTGAAGGCATGGCGACATATTTCCATACTCAAAATCTTAAACAAAAAAACAAACATTGTATGGAAAAATTCAGCAGGTCTGGCAGCATCAGTGGTGAAAACAAAATTAATGTTTCTTGTCAAGTGACCCTTCCACAGAACAGAACGACCCTTCCACAGAACAGA
>NW_025971908.1:905-10110 GCF_021869965.1 Rhincodon typus
GTGACCCTTCCACAGAACAGAACGACCCTTCCACAGAACAGAATGGTAACCGTACTTTCTCACCACGGATGCTGCCAGACCTGCTGAGTTTTTCCAGCAATTTTGCTTTTTTTTTCTGATTCCCAGCGTCCACAGTTCTTTTTCTTTTGCTCTGGACCTTCGTTTGTTCACTCAGGATACAGAGGCAGGAAAGAAAATCACCACTCATACTTAGCGGAGAGTTCCATAGACCTGCTTGAACGCTTGGATTCAGGCAGTATTATTTGTGAAGTCCCTACCATTTCATTTGTGAAGGTTATCCCTTTGTCAAAGAAGTTAATAAAGAGACAGGTCTGAAGGAGACATCTGACCTGAAATGTTAAGTCTGTTTCTTTGCCCCCAGTTGCTGTCAGACCTGCAGAGTTTCTCTCTCATTTTCTGTTTTTATTAAAGATGTAAAGTTGTCGACTTCTTTTCCAGACCCATCAAGGGCACGTAGCAACAACAATTCAACCATGGTTGGATGAAGAAATTCCTTCCTGCAATGATGGCTAGTTTGCTACAGGGAAGCAGGAAAACCAAACTGTAGAGCTTCTAGAAAGGAATCTTTGGTGAAGCTTAAAATCGAAAGTCGAAAGGAACTTATACAAATCAAAGTTAAACAAAGCACTGGTACCTATCTCAACTAGATTATTGACCAGCCATTAGAAATCAAACAATCTTTGGAGAAGAGAATAAAACAGATTGTGAAAGATTTTCAAAAATTCAAAGTCTTCCATGTCCTCATGCAATTGATGTAACAATGAGGTAAATTGGTTTTCTCCGTTTTGTGGAAATTTTCAAAGTGCTAAGAGTACTGTGAATGAGTAGCTGAGGAAACTTCCTGCTATGCTTAATGATTGTTGATCTTGCATTTAAAAGATAAACAAAGCAAAACAGAGAACTAAACCATTTGCTGAAGTCTGCAGCAGTCTATCATTGGAGAGACAAGTCCTTGTTAATGGTGTAACTCACTTAGTAATAACTGCCAATGCTGGAGTCAGAGATAACAGTGTGGAGCTGGAGGAACACAACAGGTCAGGCAGCATCAGAGGAGCATTAAAGTTGACGTTTTTTTCTGAAGAAGGGTCCTGACCTGAAATGTCAGCTTTCCTGCTCCTCTGATGCCGCCTGGCCTGCTGTGTTCCTCCAGCTCCACACTATGTTATCCCTTGTTAATGGTGGCGATCAATTACGGGATGAGGATGGTCTTTTGAAGGAAGGCTTAGAAACATACAGGGAAGTAAACCCTCCTGCCATTCAACCTGCATACCTTAATGCCACACAGGAACTTCTTATAGACAGATCCTGGCTCAAAAGTCTTTTCCTTATCAATAGTGGTGCCATTTATTCTCTCTGATGGATTTCTGGAAAAATTCATGTCTGCGGAGAAACTATGATCCCACTCTACCCTCTGCTAAACCTCCCAGACAATAAGAGGGAAACACATATTTTCAGCGGCTGGTAAATTACAGAGTAATCACCCATTTGAATCATTTCAGCCAATGAATAACAATGAAATGACACCCAGGTGACCATTATCTCCTTGCCTACCTCCAGCTGAAGGTTAGGCTGTCATTCTATCTAAGAAAAAAGCTTCTTCTTTCCTAAACACTGCATCGATAACAAATATTGTGTGAAATAAATCTTTTAATATCAGTTCAATGGAACATCATCACCTCAGTGATCCTGAATGTTATTGTAACCTTTCTTTTGTCATTTTAGTTAAAATTTGGAGCCAGTTGCTGTTGTAGTAGTAGTCAGATGAGATCTAATACACCATATTAAATATTGGGAATGTATACTTTTAAAGGGATCCCATTTTCCAACAACATGTGGGAAATGGGCAATGCCATAGTGAGATAAAGTCACCCGAAACTGGCTCCTGAGTTAATAAGATTCTGAAAACCGTCCTCCCTTACCATCCCTTGCATATAGTTCTGTTTAATGAAGTTTGCTAATGTTCACTCCTCAGATTTTATGACAGCACCCTATGATACAACTAAATGCATCCAACCTCTAAATTCACAATAACCAAGTGCATTGAACTCTATCTCGTGTGTTTTCAGTTGTTTGCTGAAACTGAAAGTTCTGTGCTCTACATTGCAATAGTAGCCCAGCTATTTTGGAACCAAATATACAGGTGTGAATTCAAAATGCATTGTGGCAGCAAGTGGCAAAATTGATTTCAGTAAATCTGGTAATTTGATAGCATCATAAAATGTCCCTGAATATAGCTGAGTTATTGTAAAAGCCTGCTGTTTTATTAAGGTTTTTCAGGGAGGGTAATTTGTCACGTTCTAACTGGATTGGCCTAGATATGATTCCAGTTCACACTAATATCTTTAGTGCAATTAAGAGTGCTCCCATCCTTATTGCAAATGTAGTAAATAATTACTTGGCTGTTTATTGCAGTTTTATTTTTAGTATGATTACACTTTTAAGATGTAACTACATTTCAAGGGTGTTAAATAATGAACAAACTAATACATTATTGTTTGCAATATATAGGTGCATGTCTTCGTTAACATTTTAATACAGCAAAGAATTTTGTTACAAGTCTGTATTTGCTTATATTTTTGAGATGTAAAAATAAATGTGTTACTATTATCTCCTAGGACATTCAGGAAGTGCAAAGTTTATTGCTTTTACTTGGTAAATTGTCCAAAATGTCAACTTTTTCTTATAGTCATTATATAATATGTCTGGAATTTCAACAAACACCTTGTATATTTATTTACTAGCATCTCACAGTATGAGACTTACAGCACAACCAGCAGATCTCATCTAAATGTGCTTACTTTCGGAGAGGTCTCACAATTAGCGTAGAGTAATGAGATTAAAGTCAGCAGCATGTATAATGATGATGATGTGTGATGATATATTAATTTCACATGATTATGTAATGAGAAGTAGGAGGGAACAGAAACCCTAACAGGTTCATTAACAAATGTGTGTATATATTAAACTGCAGATGAAGAATTCTTTCAGCACATTCCATGGACTCCAGCGATACTACTTTGGGAAGTTAGATAGAGTTGAACCCCATACACCCAATAAAACAATAAGACATTCATTTTCGAAGTTTGCTGGTTTCAGCTGATGAACTAGTGCATATTCACAAGATAAAAATCATAGTCAGCAACAAATCTAAGTGAGAAAATGACATTCTGGTCTCCTTGCTATATAGGAAGGATGTTGTTAAACTTGAAAGGGTTCAGAAAAGATTTCCAAGGATGTTACTAGGATTGGAGGGCTTGAGCTATAGGGAGAGGCTGAATAGGCTGGGGCTGTTTTCCCTGGAGCATCAGAAGCTGAGGGGTGACCTTATAGAGGTTTATAACATCATGAGGGGCTTGGATAGGGTGGACAGTCAAGGTCTTTTCCCCAGGGTAGGGGAGTCCAAAATCAGAGGGCATAGGTTTAAGGTGAGAGGGGAAAGATTTTAAAGGGACTTAAGGGGTAACTTTTTCATGCTGAGGGTGGTGCGTGTATGGACTGAGCTACCAGATGAAGTGGTGGAAGCTGGTACAATTACAAAATTTAAAAGGCATCTGGATGGGTACATGAATAGTAAGGGTTTAGAGGGAAATGGGGCAAATGCTGGCAAATGGGACTAGATTAATTTAGGATAACTGGTCAGCAATGGACAAGTTGGACCGAAGGGTCTGTTTCTGTGCTGTCCATCTCTATGACTCTCTGACTTTATTAGTTTGTTTTGCAAAGCTGTATAACTTTCTGAACACATATTGTTTTCCAGGAATTCCCAGGTTTTTGGCAAAAGGCAGCCACCTGATTCAATTGACCACATTTGCACCACAAACACTTTGAAACAAAATTGAGGGGATGAATTTGAAAGAGATTCAGAAGTTTTAGATGCTCAATGTTCAATGTTTTCAGTCACTGTAAAGAATAATAAAGGAGCAAATAGAATGCTAAAGACAGTGAAGAATAAGCCAGAGGGTGTTACTCTCCAACTACCTAAATGCTGTATCTGTTTTGGCTATGAAGATGCAAATGAGACATTTAAGTCCTGGAGATTGTTTGGAGATCTCCACAATCGATAAACATAGTAACATACAACAGACCCTATTGAACTTATTTCAGCATTCATACAGATCTGCAGGACTAGGCACAGGAAAAACTGGAGAATCTTCATTTTTTCACCTTCATTAGATTATCCTTAGTTTCATAGACCTGAGTAAGATGGTTATTGATATAAATTAAACTCTGGATCCTATTTCTCATCTACCTTCTGCCTATTGGTGACAACATTTCAATACGTAAGTGCATTTTCAACATGTAAACTGATGCAATTGGTCCAACTCACCACACCTTCCTCAAGCCCTCCATTATCTCTGATTTGTCTTAAATTCATGAGGAGATTAATGGAAATATTTTCAAACTAAGAATCTGGAAAGTTATCTTTAATCTCCACAACTGATTTTCCACCCAAAATACACACAAGGTCATCCATAAACTCTTACGTATATCTTAAATCACTCCAAGACCCATTCGAAAAGAGCTATGTGCTCACTGACAAACATTAGCTCCCTTTTGAGCATTGTCTTGATTTTAAAATTCTCATCATTGAATTACAATACTTCAATGGCCTTTTCCTTCACTATCTTTGCAGACTCCTCTAGCCTTACAAGCCTTAAAGATCATTGTACTATAGTGATTGTAATGAGGTCAGCAAGGTGGACCTCAGAGAATATGAGTTCCCTGATTGGGGCTGTTAATCTGGTCCAATCAGGCACCCCTGGCTGACTGATAAAAAGCAGAGTGGCAGACATTCTGATACTCAGACAGCTGGCTCTGAGGGAACTGGATCAGTGTCAAGGACTTTCCACATGTAAATAAAGGTGGTGATGAGTTACTGACCTCTGTGGAGTTATTTCAGTGGTGACAAGAGTTAAGCACATTTCTGAAGAAACTCACTTGCAACAGTCGTTTTTGAGTTGGAGTAAGCATTTCTGGCATCTTGCCATTACTAGAAAGCTTGATTCGTTTGACCCTACTGTCGAAGACTGGGCCCCACTTCGTGCAAATCTTTTGTGTTATCTTTTCCGGGCAAATGACATTGGGGAAGATGAAAATCAACGAGCAATTTTCCTGACAGTTTCTGGATCCGCAGCTTTTTCTTTTATTAGGACTTTAACTTTCCCTGAGGTACCAGATACTAAAACCTTTCAAGAATTGATGGATTTAGTTAAGGAATATTTTGACCCAAAACCTTCTCTAATCTGACACACTACCATTTTTACTCGGTAATTCGAGAAGCAGAGGAATCCGTATCAGGAACTTTGACTAGTTTATGATGACTGGCAGAGACATGTGACTTTGGTTTAAACCTTAATGAGATGCTGAGAGACCATTTGAAGCCACTGAACTTCAAACAGACACTACAACTGGCTTCTTCATTGGAAAATGGGACAAGTGGAGTACATGAGTTTCATGGTATTCGATGTGGAGACCCTCGCCAATCCAACTGAGCTTGGGGAACACCACTTGAGTGAAGGCAATTTCATAGCCTCCCTCAGGATATATTCTGAACAGGGGGACTCTAGGTCAGCCCACAGTGAAATCCCAAAACAAAGCCAAGTCTCAGCGAAACAGTTACATTTTCATTCAGGATCTGGGCTAGCAAGCCAATGTAGTTGATGCCATTGTATCCCAGCAAAAGATCCCCATTAGGCCTAAACTGAGTATGAGAACTCATAGGCTGGTATCTACGAGAGTGCACACCTTGCAAAACCCACCTATATCTGATTTGGAACAGTTAAATTGCTTAGCAACATCCAAATCCTAACCAATCAAAATAAACACCTGGTTAAATGGTCTTCTGGTTTTAATGGAGGTTGATACTGGTGCAACCATTTCAACAATCGCAGTCTTTAACAAATTTGCTATGGACTCCAACCATTCAGTTTTTTCAAGACCTCGGCTATACTGAGAACATATACTGGGGAACATTTACAGATTAATGATAGAACTTTGGTTCCAGCCTCTTATGAGAAGCAGCTGGCTGTAGTGAAAGGCTCAGGCCCAACCTTGATGGGGCGAAATTGGTTGAGAAAGATTCACCTGATTGGCTTAACAGTTTTTGGCTGGAAAATGGCTGTCTGAAGTCCTAATTGAATTCCTGGAAGTTTTTCAGGAAGGTCTAGGGGCTATCAAAGGAGCCAAGGCCACCTTGCATGTTGACCAGGAAACAATTCCATGATTCTGCAAGGCCCACCCATGCTATTTGCCTGATGTGCAAAAGCAGAGGCAGAAACCAGGAGGCTGGAAAGTGAAGGAATCATCGAACCCATCCAGTTTGTGGAATAGGAAGCACTGGTCGTACCGATTGTGAAGCCTGACAGGTTGGTTCACCTTTGTGGGGATTTTAAACAAACAGTAAACTGCTTCTTGCAGCTGGATAAATACTTAATCCCTCTCATAGAGGATTTATACACAAAGCTGGCGGGGGTGGGGGACTCTGCCCTTCATGATATTGGATATGAACCATATGTACTTGCAATTACGGTTAGATGAAGATTCCCAGAAGTATGCTGCAATTAATACCCATAAGAGTTTGTACCAAAATACAATACTGTCATTTATGGTATTGTCTGCATGTGCAATTTTTCAGAAGATGATGGAGAACATTTTGCAAGGTCTATTCCAAGCCTCCATTAATCTAGATGATATGCTAATAACAGGGAAGACCAATAAGGAGCATTTAGAGAATTTGGACATAGTCCTTAGATGTCTCTCTGAATACGCTGAGAAAGGGAAAAAATGTGTGTTACAGCCTCCCCAAGTGACCCTCTTGGGCTACAGAATTGACAAGACCAGGTTACACCGTTAGAAGATAAAGCGAGGGCAATCAAAGGTGCTCCAGTTCCCACGTCAGTACTGAAGCTTAGGTCTTTCCTTGGGCTGGTGAATTATTATGGAAAGTTCATACATATCCTGGCACGTTTGCATCAACTCCTAAAAAACGGTCACCTTTTAAATGGTCACGTAGCCAAGCCACAGCTTTCAGGGAAGCGAAGAAACAGCTATCATCCTCTTAGGTATTGACACTATGATCCTAAGTGAGATCTGGTATTGACATGCGATGCCTTTCCATATGGCATTGAGGTAGAATTAGCTCATAGGTGACCCAATAGAGAGGAACATCTAATAGTGTATGCATCCAGGACTTTGGCTAATGCAGAGCATAAATACCCCCTTCCAGATCGAGAAGGAAGATTTGACAGTCTTATTTGGAGTCAGGAAGTTCCCCCAATACCTTTATGGACATAAATTTGTAATAGTAATGGATTACAAACGTCTCCTAGGGCTACTTAAAGAGGACTGGGTTGTGTTGTTCATAGTTTCAGGCTGAATTCAGTGGTGGGCTCTAATACTAAGTGCATATAATTACAAGTTGGAACACTGTGAGGGAGGCTAAGTAGCAAATGCAGATGCATTGAGCCACCGTCCACTGACAGATACACCACCAGTAGTACCGCCACTGGAAGAGTCCGTAATGGTTTTAAATTTTCAGGATACACTTCCAGTCACAGCTGACAGTATCAGACTTTGGATGCAGGAAGATCCAACCCTGGCAAAACCTGAAACAGCTGGTGGTGAGGGGGGTAACCAAAGGGCTGACAACCAGAACTGAAACCTTTTTGGACCCGGAGAGACCAGATTGCCGAGGACGGCATGTTATTATGGGAAACAATGGTGATTGTCCTGAGCAAAGGTCGCTGCCAGATACTGGCTGAACTCCACTAGGGTCATCCAGGGGTTTTCAAAACGAAGATATTGGTGAAAAGTTATGTCTAATGGCCAGGCCTGGATGCAGACATAGCTGCATTGGTGGGACAGTGCTCAGAGTGTCAACCAGGACAAAAATTACCACCTGCAGCTCCCCCATATTCCTGGGAATGCCCACTTAAACCTTGGACTCTGTTACATGTCAACTATGCAGATTCTTTCATAGCCTCAATGTTATCAGTCATTGTAGATACCCACTCAAAATGGCTGCACATGCATCGATTTCATTAATCAAACATGGGAATGATGATTGAAAATCGATATGCATCTTTAGCAATGTATGGTCTCCTGGAAGTTTTGGTCATAGATAATGAGCCATTGGTTACCAGTGGGGAATTTGAGTATTTCCTAAAGTCAAATGGGAACCCACATATAAGGACAACTCCATCATCCAATGGCCTGGCAGGAAGAGCAGTCCAAACTTTAAAGGCAGGTTTGAAGAAACAGCCTACAGCTTCACTAGATACCAACCTGAACCAGTTCCTGTTTGATTATAGGACAACCCCTCATGCAACTACAGGGATAGCTCCTGCAGAGTTGCTAATGGGGTAAGGACTCCGCACCCAGGTTAAGTCTAATTTTCCTGGGCCAGGTAGGGAGAGGGTGAAACAGCATCAGGAACGCTAGTGTCAGACCCAAGACTCCGCCAAGCGAGAGAGATAGTTTAGTACAACGGATAAAGTTTGATGTAGGACCCATGGGAATGGCCCTGCATGGGTAAGAGGCTTGGTCAATGCAAGGCCAGGTCCAGTCACATATAAAGCTCGGGTAGGTGCAACAGTCCTGAACAAGCACATAGACCATACGAAAGCTGCGAACTCACAAATGGTGCAGGAGAGAAACGTGCCATGCTCCTCTGAGCAGTCGGAAAGTTTGTCGGACACTGTGGGTTCTCCTTCTCTATCAAGCATTAAAGAGACCCTCAGAGTCTGAGGTGGACACGGTGGATCTTGCTGCAGGAAGAAAAGAATGAATTTCTCTCGAGACACTCCAGGCGCAAGAGGCGAGCTCCTATGTGTTATATGCCATCTGTATCCGATAAAGCGTTGGAAGAACCTGGCCCAGTGCTAAAAAATCCCAGGAGGCACTACTAGAAAAGGTATTGGCCTATGCCCTTGGACTTAGAGGGGGAGGGATGTAGTGGTTGTAATCAGGTCAGCCAAGTGGACTTCATAGAATAGGAGTTCCCTGATTGGGGCTGTTAACCTGGTCCAATCAGAGAGTCCTGGCTGACAGATATAAAGAGGAGTGTCAGAGATCCTGAGATAACAAGATGTAGAGCTCAATGAACACAGCAGGCCAAGCAGCATCAGAGGAGCAGGAAAGCTGACGTTTCGGGCCTAGACCCTTCTTCAGAAATGGGGGAGGGGAA
>NW_025971909.1:0-10110 GCF_021869965.1 Rhincodon typus
TACCACCCCACCAACCTCCGGATCCAACGCATCATCCTCCGACACTTCCGCCATCTGCAATCCGACCCCACCACCAAAGACATCTTTCCCTCCCCACCCTTATCTGCTTTCCGGAGGGACAACTCTCTCCGTGACTCCCTTGTCCGCTCCACACTCCCCTCCAGCTCCACCACACCCGGCACTTTTCCCTGCAACCGCAGGAAGTGCTACACCTGCCCCCATACCTCCTCCCTCACCCCCATCCCAGGCCCCAAGAAGACTTTCCACATCAAGCAGATGTTCACCTGCACATCTGCCAATGTGGTATACTGCATCCGCTGTACCCGGTGTGGCTTCCTCTACATCGGGGAAACCAAGCGGAGACTCGGGGACCGCTTTGCAGAACACTTACGCTCGGTTCGCAACAAACAACTGCACCTCCCAGTCGCGAACCATTTCAACTCCCCCTCCCATTCCTCAGACGACATGTCCATCCTGGGCCTCCTGCAGTGCCACAACGATGCCACCCGAAGGTTGCAGGAACAGCAACTCATATTCCGCTTGGGAACCCTGCAGCCCAATGGTATCAATGTGGATTTCACAAGTTTCAAAATCTCCCCTCCCCCCACCGCATCCCAAAACCAGTCCAACTCGTCCCTGCCTCCCTAACCTGTTCTTCCTCCCACCTATCCCCTCCTCCCACCTCAAGCCGCACCTCCATCTCCTACCGACCAACCTCATCCCGCCCCCTTGACCTGTCCGTCCTCCCTGGACTGACCTATCCCCTTCCTAACTCCCTACCTACACTCACCTTTACTGGCTCCATCCCCGCCTCTTCGACCTGTTTGTTTCCTCTCCACCTATCCTCTCCTCTATCCCTCTTCTATCCGCCTCCCACTCTCTCCCTATTTATTTCAAAACCCCCTTCCCCTCCCCCTTTTCTGATGAAGGGTCTAGGCCCGAAACGTCAGCCTCTCTGCTCCTATGATGCTGCTTGGCCTGCTGTGTTCATCCAGCCCTGCACCTTGTTGTATGTGAAAATTACGGAGGGTTTGGAAGCTACATTCGTAAGTTCATCTGTTCATAAGAAATGGGGGCAGAATTAGGCCATTTGGCCCATTGAGTCCTGTCCGCCATTCGATCATGCCCCACAAGAGGGAGCATCCTCTCCACGTCTATTTTATCCATACCTTTTATCATCTTGAATACCTCAATTTGATCTCCACTCATTCTTCTAAATTCTAGAGAGTATAGGCCTAAACTGTTTATTTTCTCTCCATACGACAAACACCTCATCTTTGGGTCAATTTAGTGAACCTCCCCTGAACTGCTTCCAATGCCACCACATCTTTCCGCAAATAAGTGGACCAAAACTGTGCACAATACTCCAGGTGCACTCTCACCAATGCCTTGTATAGTTGCAACAATACTTCCTTACCTTTATATTCTATTCCTTTAGCTATAAAAGCCAACATACCATCCACTTTCTTTATAATCTGCTGTATCTGCATGCTAGTTTTCTATAACTCATGAACGAGGACACCCAGATTCCTCTGCACCAGAGTACCCCAAAGTTTCTCCCCATTTAGATAATAGGTCACCTCCCCATTTTTCCAACCAAAATGCATGACCTCACACTTATCAACGTTAAACTCCATCTGCCAGATTCTGGCCTACACTCCTAATTATCTATATCCTTTTGTAAGTTTCTTATTTCCTCATTGCTATTTACTGTCCCCGCCTATTTTGCGTAATCCGCAAATTTGGCTATATGTATTCAAATCGTTAATGTAGATTGTAAATAGCTGAGGTACAAGGACTGAACACTGTGGCACCCCACTTGTAACTTCTTGCCATCCAGAAAAAAAAATTATCCCAACTCTCTGTCTTCTGTCCATCAGCTAGTCACCAATCCAAGCGAATAAATGACCCCTAATCGCATATGATTCAACTTTGTGAATTAACCTTTTGTGCGGCACCTTATCAAACGCCTTCTGGAAGTCCTGATATATTACATCTACAAGATCCCCATTATCCACTTTGCTTGTTACATCTTTGGAGAACTCTAGCAAATTAGTCAAACATGATTTGCCCTTCATAAAACGATGCTGACTCTGATAGATACCGTTTTGACTTTCCAAAAGTCTTGATATTGCTTCCTTGTTAATTGATTCTAACACTTTGCCAACAACAGATATTAAACTAACTGTTCTGTAATTTCCCACATATTGCCTCCATCCCTTTTTGAATAGGGATATTACATTAGCATTTTTCCAATCCACTGGAACCTTTCCCGTATCCAGGGAATTTTGGAATATTGTAACTAATAGATCCACTATCCCTGCCACCATTTCCTTTAATACCCTAGGGTGTAGCCAATCAGGCCTGGGGGACTCAGTTGCCTTCAATCCTAATAATTTGCTGAATATCTTTTCCCTATCGATGTTGATTATTCTAAGTTCTACCCTTTCTATAGCCTCTGACTTGCCCTTTCCAATAGAAATGGTACTATTGTCCTTCACCATGAAAACTGAGGCAAAGTATCGATTTAGAATCTCTGCCATTTCAGTGTTCCCTACTATTAACTCTCTGGTTTCATCTTCTAAGGAACCAGCATTCACATTGGCAACTCTCTTCCCTTTTATATACCTATAGAAGCTTTTGCTATCCTTTTTGATATTTTGTGCTGGTTTTCTTTCATTGTTTATCTTAGCTCTTTTTATTAACTTTTAAGTATCCCTTTGTTCACGTTGAAAGTTTCCCAAACTTCCAGCCTGCCACTGGCCTTTGCAATATGGTATGCCTTAGTTTTTGACTTTATACTATCCTTGACCTCCTTGTTTAGTCATGGATGTTTTTTAACCCCCTTACCATCTTTCTTCCTCACTGGGATATATGTTAGTTGCGAGGAATTGAGTAGTTCCTTAAACAATTGTCACTGCTCATCTGCTGTCTCATCTTTTAACCTTCTTGACCAATCTACTTGGGCCAACTCTGTCCTCATGCCTATGTAATTCTATGTAATTGTTTAATTCCAGAATACTACTGTGGGACTCTACTTTCTCACCCCCAAACTTAATTTTGAATTCTATCATACTAAGGTCACTACTCCATAGAGGATCTATAACTAGGATGTCATCAATTAATCTCTCCTCATTACACAAAACCAAATCCAGAGTAGCCTGTTCCCTGGTTGGTTCCACAACATACTGCTCCAAGAAACAATCTCTAATACTTTAATGAACTCTGTCTCCAGGCTACCCTTTTTAATTTGATTTTTCCAATCTATGTGCATGTTTAAATCACCCACGATTATTGTCATAGCTTTCTTACAAGCCTATATTATTTCCTGGTTTATATTGTGGCCCAATGCAGAACTACTGTTTTGGGGCCTATAGATTACTCCTACCAAGTATTTCTTGCCTTTGCTATTTCTTATTTCTACCCAGACTGATTCCACATCTTGATCTCCCCATGCTTATGTCATTTCTCATTATAGCACTGATCCCTTCCTTCACCAGCAAAGCTTCACCACCTCCTTTTCCTTTCAGTCTATCCCTGCGAAATGCTAAGTACCCTTAGATATTCAATTCCCACACCTGGTCTCCTTGTAACCATGTCTCAGTAATCGCTACCTTTTGTTTCTATTTGTGCCATTTACTCATTAATTTTGTTTTGAATGCTTCGTGGATTCGGTAAAAAGCTTTTAAATTTGTTCTACTGGTACATGTTCCTACTCTTTTATTATTCCTTGGTGCATAAACACATTGACCTGTTCTGTCCCTCACCTTTATTTTCTGCTAACCATCCGCCACAAATTTACCTGCATTCTTATCTCCTCCTTCAATTTGAGATTTCTAATTTTCCCTATAACTGAACCATCCACTCCCCTCCCCTCCCCCAATTTAGTTTAAAGCCCTGTCTACAGCCCTAGTTATGTGATTCGCTAGGACCTTGGTCCCAGCACGATTCAGACTGTCCCATCGGATCAGCTCCCATCTTCCCCAGCACTGCTGCTAATGTCCCATGAATTCAAATCCATTTCTCCCACGCCAATTTTTAAGCCACACATTTACCTGCTTAATCTTATTGACCCTGTGCCAATTGGCTCGTGGCTCAGGTAGTAATCCAGAGATTATTACCATTTTTGTTCTGCTTTTTAGCTCCTAGCTGTTCATACTCCCTTAGCCGAACCTCTGCCCTAGTTTTATCTATGTCTTTGGTCCCTACGTGGACCACAACAAGTGGATCTTTACCCTTCCACTCCAATTCCTCTGCAGCCCACGTGAGATATCCTGAGCACTAGGTAGGCAACACAAACCTTCGGATCTCTCGATCCTGGTCTCAAAGAACAGTGTCTACGTCCCCAACTTTACCAACCCCAATTACAATTACACTTCTCTTCTCTGTTGGAAAAGGACAAGGGTTGAGGCTCCTGCAACTCTACCTCCTGGATCCCTCTACCTGTGTTTTATAAAAATATTTTTAGTCAAAGCTTTCAAAAGGAGAATTGAACAAATACTAAAGTGGGAGAAAATTTGCAGGATATGGGAAGAGAGCCAAGGATTGGGACTTACTGGATTTCTTTTTGAAACAATTGACACAGACTCAATAAGCTGAAAATCCTTCTACTAAGAATGAGATTCAATTAGAGTGATAATCAACATGTCAGAATTCTTGTGGCATTGTGGATGGTGTCCCTGTTTGAGGTAAAAACTCTGGGACTCAGTTGCACCCCAAGACCTGATGGCCACGGAACATGCTTTTATAATTCTGCCAAACAGGTTTATTAGTGCCAACGTCAATGAGAGGTTGGGGGGGTTGGTGCGGAATTTCCCGCTTATGCATATGATGAAAGAAAGCTGGAACCTCTACCACTACTATCTTGAGCTCAAGATTGCATAGGTCTAAAAAGACATATTGCCACAACAACCTGAATTATCAAAGTGATTTCAAACCTGAGGACAAAAACATGGAGTGATTGTAGTAGAATGAAACATATCCAATTAGAATAAATTTCATTAATTCACTGTAAATAGCAGCAATAGTTCATTTGGTCAATACTGGAAAACTCTTCCAAAATCAATAATTAAATGATTCCTGTTGCCTGTTTGCAGTATTAGCTTAACTCATTGCATAGTTCGCATATTCTGATCAATATTAGGTGAGCTATTATATAAGAGTTACACTCTCATACAAATACAGATATTAAGCCCTTAATAATTTAATTTCCTTTCATAATATAAATGGCTGATGTTTATAGTTGTCATCATAATCTGTCTTATTGAAATAAAAATGATATTGATTGAAATTTTTAAAGTCCTTGTCTTGTCAGGTCTTGTAAATGTGCCAACAACAAAAACACAGTAAATTTTCCCTCAAAATAAGGTAACTATGCTTTGATAAAATTTATTGAATAATCAATGTTTAGAATAATGTGGTGAATTTGTATTTTGACGTGTGAATACACTAGTGATCTTGCTTGCTCAGAGGCTTTACTTCCACATTATGTTTCAAGTTTCAAAGAGAAATTGACCAAAGCTTGAGAGTTGGCTAAACAAGCATTTGAAGGGCTCAACAAACAATGAAAATTATAGCTGTTAAAAAGGCCAAAGTTCAAAATGTTGTTGCTGGAGCCAAGGTATCAGTGCTGCTGTCTGTGGAGAACCATTAAACACAAGGGTCACTAGACTTTATCAAATCAAAAAGAAACTCAAATGATGCTAATTTTATAGTGAGTACTCCAGACATAGGGACATCACATTAACACGTTAAAACGATATTATGACAGAGATGATAGCCATGAGGAAAATGAAAGAAGAGAGTGAAATAGAAATATTGAAACAATTAGAGGATTAATCAGAAATTGAAAATTCAAAAGGTAACCGTTCAGCAAACAGATTGGATAACACAGAGGTGCTTAACAGTTTAGATGTCATACTACTTTATCATCCATATGGCAACGACTTTTGAAGGTTATTACAGAATTATAAATTAATTTGCAGGAAATGGGCCATAATACCTGAAGTTTACTATCATAATGGTACCAAAACCAGATGGATCAGAAAGATTTTGTATTGATTATGACAATGTCAATGTGGTAATGAAAGTGGATTTATTTCCTGTCCCAAGAGTGGAGAAATTATTGTAAGTTTGAACTGAACTTCAGCATTGTCGTTGTACTTTTACCGAAGTTGTTGAAGGAAGAACGGGAATTTGAATGGATGCCAGAATGAGTTGGACACACAAAATTTATCACAACATTTTCATCACAAAAATTGAACAGCTAAAAGAATATTGACAAGTTATGTTGACTGATAGAGCCAAAGATATATTGGCTTCTGTAAAACCTGGTGGATGTTATCAATGCAAATACATGCTGTTTTGAACAAACAATGCACCAGCAATGTTCCAATGATTAACCAATAACCTATTGAAGAATTATATAACTGTGTTGTTTACATCAATAAAATGGTTGCTTTTAACCAAAGCTGGTAAGAATATTTATATCAACTGACTAAACTGTTTGATGAGCTACAAAAAGCCAATTGGTTTAAATCTACCTCAGAGTGAATCTGCGAAAGCAAAGGTGAATCATTTGGTCTACTCTTTGGAATAAGGCCAACTTGCGCCAACAGAAGGGAAAATATTTGCTATTTTGGATTTTCCCACACCTAGGACAAAATGTGAAATTTGCACCATATTGTCATGAATTAATTTTATTGCAAGTTTGAACACAGCTTCAGCATTGTGGTTGTACTTTGAACAAAGTTGTTGAAGGAAGACAGGAAATTTGAATCAATGCCAGAATGTCAAAGTGCCTTTGAAAATCGGACAGTTGTGCTGACAACCACACTGGTTTTAGCCATGCCGGATTATGAGAAAACAAGTAAACTGGCTGCTGGTGCCAGCAACGACAGTGTGGGGGCTGTCTTCCTGCAAGAGTGACAAGATGAGGATCAAATGGCATGTCTGTTATTTACCAAAAAAACCTGACCACATGTCAGCAAAAATATTCCACAATGGAAAAAGCGACATTGAGTCTTGTGATAGCTCTACTTCATTTTGAGATTTATATCATTACCAATGTGGAAGAAACTATAGGACCAAATTACTGCAGATGTTGGAATATGTTCTGAAAACAAAAACGCTGGAAATCCCAGTGGGTCAGGCAACATCCATGGAAAGGCAGCAAGCTGAAGTTTGGAGTCGAGATGACTCTTCATCAGAGCTGATGTGAAGTGTGGAAGCAGCAGCATTTATGGAATGGCAGAAGGTCAGGGGTTGGAGTGTAGAGTGCTGGGGGAGAAAGGATGTTGATAGTTCAGATTAAGTGATCAGAATGTGAGAATCGCAGAACAATGGTGTGTCTAACTGCCAGTCTGGAAAGAACAAACACAATTCTTTGACTATTTTTGGAGGAAGTTCAGGGCTAAAATTTACGATCATTTATTTGGAGCTTAAATCTATAACTGCTTAATTAGAAAATCATTCATGTGAATGGAAAAGAAAATGATATCGTAGACACTTTAGTGAGAGCACAGATGATGGACACCACATGATCTGGTGCCCATGCACAAATAAAATATAGTTGCTACATAATTCTTTAATGTCAATACTTTGATACTTTTAATGTGACAAAGAAACAGTATAACAATAACTTTTGATGAGGAATGAAAATGCCATGAAAAGATCAATTTTCATTCCTTGCAGGAAGATATGATGCCAGGACTGTGATATAATGTTATTTACATTAGAGTTTGGATTTTGAATTAGCGACATGTGGGATTTGGTCTGAATGTGTGTGAAGGGTTTGAAAAATTGACTTGGAAGGCTTCTGGAGCCATGGATTGTTAAAGAAAAACACAGCTTGAGAGGTATAATTCTCAGAGTCTAATGGGAATTTGTCTACATTTGGAGAGCATTTATAAGCAAACAAAATAAACAAATGTAACACTGAAACAAAAATAGAAATTGCTGGAGAAACTCAGTGAGTCAGGTAGCATCTGTGGAGAAAAAGCTGAGTTAATGTTTCAGGTCCAGTGACCCTTCTTCAGAACTTAGGTTAACTCAGCCCCTCTTTCCAAAGATGTTGCTTGATGTCAGAGATTTGCCAGCAATTTCTGCTTTTCTTTAAGATTTCCAGCATCTGTAATTCTTTGTTTTAAACAACGTATTACATTAGGATTTAGTTAGAGGGATCCAGAATTGGCTTCAGGGAAACACATATGGCTTGAAGAAAACTTTGATTTCAGTTTGTATGAGTTGCTGCTGAAGCTGGATGTGGAAAACAGTTTCTCCTGAAGAAGGGAAATTATTTAAAACTGTTAAGTTTTAGGTTTACTTTGGAAGTTCCAGACCAAAAACGTTTGATTAAAATGCTGAATGAGTAACTTGAAGTTGAGAGATTCTAAGCTCAGTCATATGAAAACTCAAAGAAGCAGCTATCAGAAATTGAATCAGAAATTGAAGCATCAGTTAAACCCTATTGATTTGATACAAAAGGGAATTTTCTCTGGTGGAGTACCACCAAGATGGGGTGCTGTTCTGATAAATGGAATGATATCTGACTTCCAAAACCTTGAAATGTGTGTTACGTATAAATTGTCTTGTTTATTTCATGCTTTCATTTATTTTGTATGAATAACCATGATCTTTCAAGCCAGATTTCAGTCTGAGATCTGACCTGTCGAGTGATAACATCAGCTGGGATCATAAAACAGCAAAAGGATAAAATATTAAGGTTAGCACCTTATAGGAATCTGAGCAATGTGAGCAATGGTGATATTGGGGGTAGAATCAGATAAGAAATCCTGCAAGGCTTATCTCGAGGTTGGGAACATTGCAAAGCATCTTTTATGTTTTTGCCAAGTGCTGAGGCAAGTTTCTCACTAGGCAGCAGTGAATTGCTAATGAAGGGGGATTGTAGCTTGTTAAACATTTTATCAATGCTGCAACTTGTCTCATTAATATTCAACTTCCTATCTTAGCAAATGCACTGAACTCGGTAGATGACAAGCATACACAACATGAACATCAGAGTGGGTGCCTTGCAACTTCAGCTTGCCACTTGTTCCAAAGGACCTCCATGTTGGACACTAGGGGGCCAACATCTCAGGGCACATTCCCAGGTACCAGCCACATGCACTCTATATCACATCATCTGACATATCCCAGCCTCTAAAAACCCTCATGGTACACCATTAATTCATTTACAGGCTTCCGCACTTCAATTCTGACCCTCGGGATTCACCATCAACAATCATTTTAATGCCGCTGCAAGGATAATATGCAGTCAGGGACATGCACCCAGCTCGTGGGCTCAAGGCTGCATCTCCAGGCTGTTTGCTGACTGCCTGAGCACTCACTCATTCATTCTGAATCTTTCCTGGATTCTCACATTATCCCTGATATGCATTGCCCTGCCTTTTTGCACTTTGTCCCATCAGCCAGGTATTCTACGCTCTAATTGCATAGTACAGCAAGTAAAGGCAGTCTGTGATACCAGTCCAAGAGTTTGGACGCCATCAATAAGCTGCTCAGATCAGTCAAATTCGATATGTTGCTCACAAAAGGACTGAGGTGCAGTGAGTCAGACAGCCTACCACTTATCTGGACTCTTTCAGCCCTATTGTGGGCTGTTTTCTTCCTGGAATGAAAGAAAGGCAGGGATTAAGGGCGATGAAATTGGACGGGACAGCTGCCACTCTTAGTGCAGGTGAGGTGCTGTGCCCAGCAAAACAGTGGGCAGCACAGAAGACATAGGAGAGCTACATTAGAGTTGTTGGGACTTTGGGAGAGTGACAGTGACTGGGGAAGATGTTACAGGCAATAGTGAGGGTACTGGAACTTGGGGCATGGTGGAAGCTGGGTACAATAACAAAAGGAGTATAAGTGTACGGTACGGTGGCAGTGTAGAGAAGGTCATTGACATTCTTCCTCCACGTCTGCGTGTTTCTCCAGACAGATGAGACTGCACTGACCCAGGTGGCAACAACGCTTAGGAGACCAAAACGGGGCACGAGAAAACCTTGGCAGATAGGATCAAGGAAAACTCCAAGATAACAAGGTGTAGAGCTGGATGAACACAGCAGGCCAAGCAGCATCATAGGAGCAGGAAAGCTGACGTTT
>NW_025971910.1:0-10109 GCF_021869965.1 Rhincodon typus
CTGTGTTCATCCAGCTCTACACCTTGTTATCTATTATAAGAGATGGCATTTGTCCAAAATTCCTGGGAACCACCTTTCTTAAATTATTTTCAAGTCTTGAGTCACACTTCTATCCCCATAAAAAAGTTTCAATGCATATTACATTTTTCTTAAATATTATGACAATATTGAAAATATTGTGATTGAATTGATAAACTCTAAGTTTTGCGTAATTATATCTAAGTAACGAAAACAATATAGAAGTGTATTAGGGCCCAACAGACAGAGTCTTCACCACTTTAAAAACATTTGTCTACTTCTTTAAAAATGCTTTACCACCTTTAGATTTATGATAAAGCAGTGACTTGAGTGTTTTTAGCAGTGTTTTAATGTAATGAAGCAGTTTAATGCTTAACCAATATTTACTTAAATTGGTCAACTATGTTTCCTTAGTAAAACACAAGAAATATAAAAGTTCGTGTGTTCCACTGTAGTGAATTATTACAGTCTTTCAATTAATCTTTAAGCATTGTCTTGTAAATATTTACCTTTCCATTCCTCTATACTGTGTTCTCGCTCCTCCAACTGTTTATCGTAAATCTGCGGAGGGGGCTATTGCACAAACAAAAAGTTTAGAATCAAGATGCAGGAATCAAAAAGTTCACAATTCTTTCTATAGAGCTAAGACACATCGTGTGCTAAATCACAGAGCTGATACCTGGACAAGTACTAACTTTTATTAATAGCTCAATTATAATATTTCTGGTTCAATTGTATGGACTTGACCTATAGTACTAAAAGCATTCCCAAATTATAGGAGGGAGTGAAAAATACTTAAAATCAACCTGTTCAGAGAGATTATTGTATACTTCTGGAGTAAATGAGACTTGAACCTAGGTCTCAATAGCCCTCCAGGCAGGAGCGCTTAGATTACTACTTGTAACTAGTCTGATCAAATTGATTAACAGTAAACAATTAGTTCATCTTTTATATTAACTTTCTAATATACTTAAGTCTTACACAGAACAGTCTCTAGTAAGTGTTTGAGTAATATTTTTCCATCTCATTTTCCTAATGATGCACCATTACTTTGTAAATCTATTTGGTGCCATGGGCAATAACAGATCTATTAATATTACAGAAGAATAGTGGTTTCGAAGAATCAGGACAAAATATATTAATAACTCTTAACTGAATCAACGACGACATAGTATGGAGATAGCACTTTGTCGTACATGTGGACATATTTTTGCTTAACCCTACCAAAAATCGTAATTCTCCCAAACTTTCAGAAAAATGTTCTCGAACAGAACCTCAACATTCTGTACATCAAATTGAGAAGGCATTCCTGGCATTAGCCTTAGCTTGGTGGTAGCAGTCATGCCCTTAAGGCAGAATGTCATGAGTTTACACCCAATTCCAAAGACTTGAACACACAATTAAAGACAATACTTAATGCTAAAGGCAGTGTTACATCTTAAATGAGATCCCAGCTAGGCAAGACAGTATCACATGGTACTAATTTGAAGAGCAGGCATTCGATCCAATGTCTTGGTCAATGCTCATCTCTCAACCAACATCATATACAAACAGACAAACAGGAGGCTGGAAGAATACAGCAAGCCAGGTAGCATTTGGAGGAAAGGAGAAGTCAACGTTTTGGATATTACCCTCCTTCAGGGCTGGATGTGGGTGTCTTTGGCTCTTGTGAGTGTTTGTCATTGTGTGGCTGTGGGTTTGTGTGCTACATCGATTCCTTGTGGTCGCAGGAGTCTCGTTGTCAGCCACCCCATACCCATGACATGCAGGTCCAACGTAGTTTACAAAAACTGCAATAAACAGTACATCGGCCAGACCGGAAAAAACTAGCCATCAGGATACACGAACACCAGCTAGCAGCAAAACGACACGATGAACTTTCCCTCATCTCAGTGCACTCGGACAATGAAAGCCATCAATTTAACTGGGAAAACGTGATCATCTTAGCTCAAGCCAACCACAGACATGCATGGGAATTCCTAGAGGCCTGATTTTCAACCCATAATGCAAACAATATGTGGAATTAGACCCCATATATAAACCCATGCAGAATAGAACCGGAAATGACACAACCAACTTAACAGACTGGATCATATAAATACCAAACTGAGTAGAACAACATCACTTCATCAGAGGCTGCACTGATGATGTTACCTAGCATGGTGACGAAACATCTATACGATAACCTGCCAGCACAGCAAGCAAGCCAACAACCTCATCCACCTGAGCTACAAATCTTCACAAGAATCTTAATTGATCATTTAAGACTGAGGAGCAATTTATTCAGAGAGAATTCTCTACAGGGTTACCCCATTCACCCTCCATGAGAATTGAGGATGGTTAATTAATGACTAGGTTTGACATGGAAAAATCTTTGCTTGTTCAAGTGTAATTAATTCAGATTTTTCTGTACTGCCAAAGACAGCATTGCAACAGTTGAAGGACAGACAGTTCCATAGAGGTGCTACATTTTATTGTTCCAAAATATTAGTTACATTTAAAATGTTGCTTGGAGCAAGGGTGGATCTTGTTACAACATTTTCAATAGGACACCCAAAACAGTTCAAGGACCTCTGACGAACAGTCCTGGGTTGTAGCAGTAGTAGTGACGACGATGACTACAACAACAACAATAAAAACAAAATTGCTGGAAAAGCTCAACAGGTCTGGCAGTACCTGTGAAGAAAAAATCAGAGTTAACCTTTCAGGTCCGGTGACGCTTCCTCAAAACTGTAAGGGTCCTGGGTCACAGTTAGTTGGAGGAGGTGATAAAGACTAAGACAGAAGCAAGCTCCATCCAGAAAAGAACTGTCAGAATACACTGCTGAAAAGGCAAGTGAACGGCAATTGATGTGCTGTTGGTATTCCAAGTGAGAAGTCAAGTTGGATGGCTCTGCGCTGTTAGAACTCAGGAAAACGTTCTTGCAGTTAGTAAGCAGCAAAATGTTGGAGTCATGACTCCAAGAAAACTCTGGAAGCTTTTGGGACTCAAAAGCCACGTGCCACTAGTATCATAGAATCCCTACACAGTGTGGCATGTTCGGCCCAACAAGTCCACACACCCCAACGCTATCCCTGCATTTCCCAAGGCTAATCCACTTACCCTACACATCCCTGGACACTGAGCAATTTAGCATGGCCAATCCACCGAAGCTTCACATTTTTGGACTATAGTTCAGCACAAATGTGAGATAGGGTGAAGGAGTACCACAAGCAGTATTGCCTTGCCAACTAAGCCAGAGTAGAGCACAAGTAGAGCAGCAATACTGGGTTAGCAAATTTCACTTTTTGTGGAGAAACTAAAGTTGTGCCTGTAACTGTAGACTGCAGTTTCCAAGAACCCAAAGAAGCACGGTCCTAAGAAAGGCAGGTAAATCACCAGAACTGGGGCAGATCATAACAGAGCTGCAAGATCATTTTATCAAACCCATAATCCCATGAGGTTTTAATGAGAATTAGTGACCTGCAGTATTACTAATGTCTGAGAAATCCATGTGATCGCATGGCAGTTGCTGCATTTTCCAGGGTGTTTGACCATTTATCTGTTACTCATTTGTCTCAAGTAAAGTTTGGGATGACACAATATAAGTCATACGCATCTTTGTAGAGTCTAAATTTTTTTGGTCAATGGTCTTCACATATTACAACCAAGTGTTATTTGCAATAAACTCATTACTCTATGCTGACTAAAGAAACCTGGCTAACTTGGTTCTAATTATAAATCACATAAAGGCCAAAAATCCATTTAAAATCAGTCATATCACCACCACTTGTTTAAAAACTGCCATGATCAGTGGACGAGTGGGATGAGAAAATAATCAATGCTTTGCTCTAGCCTCTGCTGGAATACAGGGAATAGAAGCAGATCAGTAGCAGGTGGAAACCTGCAAATGAAGCACAAGAACCACCATGACGGTACTGAACTGCAGAGGAGGTTCAACAGGCCATACGATCTACTCCTGCTCCCATCATTTATGTCAGCGTCTAAATTCTGATTCTAACGTACAGCTTAGATTAAAACAGTTCAAGCACAGAAGCAAAATATGAATCAAACACTAGTATAAAACAGATAACTAAAATGCTAAATTAAAAGTAATTTGCTTACTGCTTCTACTTCAGAAGGATCATACCAGACGGCAATATATGGATGTTGTAAGGCATCATCTACAGAAATTCGCTTGTCAGGATCGATTACCAGCATTTTTGATAGAAGATCTCTGGCCTGACTTACTGAAATATAATAAATAAAACAATTTAATGATTAAGGGGTTTCTGTAACCTACCCATTTTATAAATTATTAAATGCATTTAAAATAAACATCGAGAGGACTAGTCTTGCACAAGCTACAGCGAATATGTTGACTAACACAAACATAATTTCGCTACACTGACCAAAGAGAAATGTGCTCAAGCAATTACTTTATTCCTAAAATGCAACATAAAAAATTTCGCTTCCTTTTAAAACATTGAACCATTATGATCTTAAGATTTAAAATTGTCAGAAAATAATGAATTTTATATTTTTATTAAACTTTTAAATAGTTTTAAAACGACCACAAAGTTGAAGCTTTTAAAAATTCAGTGGCACATCATACCCCTGGATTTTAATATTTTCAGCAGTTTGATTTCCAAGTAATTTTACATCTGTTATTGAATTTCTTTGCAAACAAAGTTTAAAAATACAGATGTACACAATGCTCTTGAACGTGATCTAAACACACAATTTCAAAAAGCAAAACATACCTTTTAACTTGTCACGTTCTGAATCTGCTGGAAACACCCAATCTGGAAATAATGTTTCAAAGCCAAGCCCTGGATATTTTGGCCTATTCTCTACATAATTTCGTACAGTTGGCTGCAATTTCTTCATGAATTCTGCAGATGGCGTTCCTAGTTGTTCAATAACTTTATTCCACTGATCAATATCTGCATTAACTGGTTCAGGAAAACTAGTTGAGAAGATTTTGTATTTCCAACCAAGCTTTTTTTTGATTTAGTGTATTTCAGTTGTATTAATTGAATTTAAATTGACTTACTCTACAATGTGCTTGATCGTTATAAAGGCATGTCTACAAAGACAGTATTCTAAAGTATAGAAAGAAAATGTCTTCACTGTTTCTTGCACTTATTCAGGTTATACTAATTCACCAGAAGCGAACATATCTCATGCCTATCTCAGCAATTAATGTTTTTAATATATTGGAATTATTCTATAAAAATGTTATTTTCACTTCTAGCTCCTTTAGTTTAGTTCACATAACACAAATACATTGCAAAAAATAACCATGAAAACTGAATCAGGAAGTAGGAATTAAAATTAGAGTTTGGAGATTGCGAAAGGAAGTCAAAATATTCCCAGATTTTAATTGAGCTAAGAAAATGTTTAGAGTTGGAGTTTTTGCAATTAGTCTGGATTTCAACACAATGCAGATGTTCAAAAGAGGAAACATACTTGTGCAGTTTAGAACATAAGGTACAAGGAGCACAGATCATAGGAATAAAGTGAAGTACTGTGGATGTTGGAAATTGGAATAAAAACAAAGTTCTGGAGAACTCTGGAGATTTGGCAGCATCTTTGGAGACAGAAACAGAGTTAAGTCTTAAGTTCAATAAAACTTTTCTTCAGAACATTCAAGGTTCCAAGAGTCATTTTGTATTGGAAATATGATGCTGCCAGACCTACTGGACTCCTCCAACACTACACTTATTTACAATCATAGGATTATTAATATAGTCTCATGATCTCAAAAACATTTATAATTCTTTACAACAATAATTTGCAAATTAAAACATATTTCATTGAAGATAAACATTCCATAGTGTTTCACAGCTTTTAAAACAAAAATCGATACCAAGCCATATGAAATATTGGATCTGGAAGATGGGCAAAGCGAGAAGTGTGTTAAACAGGGTCTTCAAAGAAACAGATGAACAGTATTAAGCTGGGAATTACAAAAGGTAGAATCCAGGACGGCTGAAGGACAGAAGATTTTGATGGATGCACAAGTAGTAAATTTGAAATAACACGAAGTTATTAGAGGGGTTGAAAGGCTGCACAGGTCATTTGGTTGAAACATACAAGATCCTGAGAATTTTGACAGGGTTGATGTGGACAGGGTGTTTCCTCTCGTGTAAGAATTGGAAACTAGGGGTCCTTGTTCAAAAATCAGGCCTTGACCATTTAAAAGAAAGTTGAGGTGACTTTTATTTTCTCTTTGGAATTCTCTTCCTTAAAAAGTAGTGGAAGTGGAATCCTTGAATATTTTTACGACAGAAGTGATAGAAACTTGCCAAGCAAAGAGTTGGTGGGGGGGAGGGGGGGGGGGAAAGAGAGACAGAGAGAAAGACAGTTTTATCAGGAGTGCGCAATAATGTGAGGTTATGAACAGATCAATTATGATCTTATTAAAGTTACAGATGCTGAATGGTTTATTCATATGTATAAATCCACAAAGGATTTAAATGCAAGTCTAGGAACTTTATATTGGAAATGTTGGGAACATCAAATTTTGGATGATCTACAGTTTATGGAGGATGGGAGGTCGGCCAGGAGAACTCTAATAGCCAAGACAGAAATTAACAAAAGAATGGATGCAGGTTCCAGCAGTACATGTGGCAAAATATGAGTGGATCTGGCAATAGTCCAGAATTTTGGTGACAGACAAAAAATGGGGCTCGAAGCTCTTCATGGGGTCATCTGGACTCAGACATAATGAGCAATCTAATTCAAACAATAAAGTGAATGATGGGGAAGACAACAGAATTAATAAAAAGACATTGAACTTATGATGGAGGCCAAAGAAAATGGATTTGGTTGACCTAAAGTTTAATTGGAAGTATTTACAGGCCACCAACAATGTGGGAAAACATGACAGCACAAAAGCAGTGGAGGGGGTCAAAAAAGGCAGTGAAGAGATGCAGTTGAGGATGATGTTGCCGAAGTGTAGCAAGGAGTTGAGGAAAAGATGCCATTGTTAGAAATGTTCAGGGCATAATTTGGTGGGGTAAAAAGCAAAACCAACTGATGACAATCACACAAAGCTGGACCAGAGGAGAGATATGAGAGAAAGCAGTTGCATTTGACTGTCAAAAGCTGTCAAGAATGTTGGAGATTTTATACCACAATTATAAAGCATTGTGATTGATTAGGCATCTCTCTTATGACTGAGCAGAAAATGTATTAGAAATGATTTAAATATTGAGTGACGGGTGTATTGAGAGAAGATTCAGGAAGCAACATGCTCAAGGACTCCAAGATTAATTCACAATAGACAGCAGTTTGCATTGGCATTTGAGGATAGGAGTTTTGAAGACAAAGTAAATAATACTTTGGAAGGAAAATGAACAGTACTTGAGGAGGAAGAATTACTTAGTGGTGGTCAGCATGGGATGTAAGGAAAGTGAAAGTGGTCAACGAGTTGATGGGAACAGGATGAGAGAAACCTGTGAATGCTATGAGATAAACTACAGAAAGTAGCTGTTGAGAGTCTAGGGGGAGGACAAGGAAAAGAAAAATAGCAACGGTGGTCTCAGTGATGCAGTTTATGAGCTCTTTGTATTTTTGGAGGGGAGTGTAGGTGAGCAGAGTTTTCAGGTTTAAGGTCTAGATTGATAGTGCAAAGAAGTTGAGCTTTATCTTTTGATTAAGCTGCAGTGGTAGGTGGTTTTGTCAGAGATCAGTGAGGCACAAAACTGTCTGTTATGATCCAACCGCGTCTAGCAATTAATGATTAACGTAGTGCAAAATTCGATGTGTTCGTACCTGTCCTTGACAAGGGCACAAAGCTGCGACAGCATACTAACAACAGGAATGGAACATAGTAGTTTTTTTATTGCGTACAAGGGCTTTATAGACAACAGCTGAGCAGATGAAAACCTGCGGAAGTATTCTGTTTTCCTTTATTCATTCATGGGACGAGGGTGGCGCTGGCTAGGCAGCATTTATTGCCCATCCCTAATTGTCCGGAGGGCAGTTAAGAGTCAACCACATTGCTGAGGGTCTGGAGTCACATGTTGGCCAGACCAGGTAAGGACAGTAGTTTCCTTCCCTAAAGGACATTAGTAAACCAGATAGGTTTTTCCCGACAATCGGCAATGGATTCACGGTCATCATTAGATTGTTAATTCCAGATATTCATTGACTTCAAATTCCACCATCTGCCATGGCAGGATTCGAACCCAGGTGCCCAGAACATTATCTGGGTCTCTAGATTAACAGTCCAGCGATAATACCACGAGGTCATCGCCTCCCCAAGTATTGTGGCATATTGAGTGCTGAAGACTATACAGTTGGCAGCCTAAATGTACAACTGTTCACAACTTGGAGAGTTGCCTGATTGTGGATACAGAGTGAGCAAGGTTACACGATAACAACAACTGCAAAGCACTGACAACCCAAGAAACCAAACTTCGAACGGAAACATCAGCTTGCTCCCTTCCCAAGTTTATTTTCTTGCATGTCAGTCTTAATGAGTATAAGATGAAAAGATTTTATCAATGTTTATGCTTTGTATTACCATGCAATTATACAGGTATGATAGCAAGTTCAATGAGGTGGCCATGTGTTTAATAGGATATTTTATAGAGTGAGATTAAGGAAGAACAGGAATTCATAGAAGTCAGTAAGGGCTTAGACGAGAGAGGCTAGGTGAGCAAAGTTGGAAATTGGAAAGAGAATAGGAACAAAGATTTTCTTTATAAAGGGACAGTTTTGAGTTCCTCAATGAAATTTCTTAAAGAATGTTATACATTGGGTTATCCAAGGAGAATTCAAGGATGGCACACTGGCACTATCGTTAGAACAGAGAGCAGAGCAACAGGCTGGTAAGGGGGTTAGGAGGGATAGCACTAGGAAGGAGGGATATAAAAATGTGGCACAATTGTGAAGAAGGTTACCTCAGTGTACAATGGGATCTTGACCAGATGGGCCAATGGACCCAGGAATGGGAGATGGAGTTTAATTTAGATAAACGTGAGGTGCTGCATTTTGGAAAAGCAAATCAGGGCACGACTTATTCACTTAATGCTAAGATCCCGGGGCGTGTTGCTGAAGAAAGAGACCTTGAGTGCAGGCTCATTGTTCCTTGAAAGTGGATTTGCAGGTTGATAGGATAGTGAAGACGACGTTTGGTATGTTAGCCTTCACTGGTCAGTACATTGAGCATAGGAATTGACAGGCCATGGTATGGTTGTGCAGGACATTGGTTAGGCCACTTTTGGAATACTGCATGCAATTACGGTCTCCCTGCTATACGAAGGATGTTGTGAAATTTGACAGGGCTCAGAAAAGATTTACAAGCATGTTGCCAGGGTTGGAGGGTATGAGCTATGGGGAAAAGCTGAATAGGCTGGGGCTATTTTCCCTGCAGCGGAGGTCGCGTGGCGACCTTAAAGACATTTATAAAATCATGAGAGGCATGGATAGGGTAAACAGACAACGTCTTATCGCCAGTGTGGGGATGTCCAAAACTCGAGGTCATAGGTTTAAGGTGAGACGGGAAGTTTTAAAAAAGGAAAACCTTTTCACGGAGGCTGGTGCGGGTATGGAAATGAGCTGCCAGAGGAAGTGGTGGAGGTTTTCATAAAAGTTCATGAGGAGCAAATATCACTACTAGCAAGCAAGCCAGTAAGAAAGAATACAAAGAATGTAATTGGCAGAAGAACGAGAAGATTGTGAGGTGAGTATTTTTAAATGTAGGAGTTATGTCAATCTGGAACATATTATTTCAAGAGTATGGCTTCAGCAGTTTCAAAAAGTAACTTCTAAATTGGGAACTGGATTCTTATTTGGAAAGTAAACAATTGAAAGGCAACCAGCAGGGTTCTAATTGGATAGACAGCAAGCTAATATTTTGAGTCTAGATGACTCTTCAGAGCAAAATTACTACAGATGCTGGAATCTGTACTGAAAACAAAAAATGCTGGAAATCACAGTGGGTCAGGCATTTTCCACGGGGAGACAGTAAGCTAATGTTTCAAGTCGAGATGACTCTTCATCAGAACTGACGTGAAGTGTGGAGGGGACAGCATTGACCCAATAGTGGTGAGGTGGAGTGCTGGGGAGAAAGTACAAATTAAATGATCGATCAGCA
>NW_025971911.1:0-8464 GCF_021869965.1 Rhincodon typus
TTTCTGAAGAAGGGTCTAGGCCCGAAACGTCAGCTTTCCTGCTCCTCTGATGCTGCTTGGCCTGCTGTGTTCATCCAGCTCTACACCTTGCCCCTGTTATAGACCTTTTTCTGTCTCAATGACCTACTTCTCTCTCTGAAAGAAACCTGTACATGCCTCGACTTTCTGGACAGTTCTGCCTTTCTAAATAACTTGTTGCGATCTTTGTCCAAAACCGGCACCTCCACATCATGGTTCCAATGACAGAGAGAGACAAAGTCAGAAGTCACACAACTCCAGGTTATAGTCCAACAGATTTATTTAAAATCGTAAGCATTCAGAGTGCCGCTCTTTCGTCAGGTGGAGTCCAATTTTCTTTCTCTTCTATTCTTGTTTCTAAGTACTGAAGATTAACCTAAATGGTTTTTAAAAAGCCTTTTAAATGCATCGAAACAGATTTCCAGACAATCTGCAAACACTGTCAGAGCTCAAAATGAAACTAAAACTATATCTTCTCTTTGCAACACAGACAATGTAGAACTACAAATCGTGTTTAAAGTCATATATGGTTATCTTTAGAACCCAAGGTTGCAAATAATTAAATAACATATGCTGAACATTTGTCACACAACTATATACTTGGTTAGGTAAGGTGATCAAAATGGCACACAATACTCCAGGTGTAGTCTCACCAAGGTTTCACATAATTTACACAAATGATTTGGATGAAGGAAGCAATGGTATGGTTGCTAAATTTGCTGATGACACAAAAATAGGAAAGCAAGTTGTGAAGAGAACATAAGGAGGCTAACAAAGGACACAGAGAGGGTAAGTGTGTGGGCAAAGGAGTATAATGTAGTAAAAACTGAACGTGTCCATTTAGATAATACAATTCTTTTGAATTCTTCCTATCCAAATGATGACAGTTTGCAGAGTGGAGAGATCTGGGTGTCCTCATGCATGAATCACAGAACGTTAGTAGCAGATGCAGAGAGTAATTAGGAAAATTAGTAGAATGTTATTGTTCATTGTGAGAGGAAGTGAATATAAAAGCAGAGAGGCTATGGTGAAACCGTGAAGGGCATCTAAGAGGCCACACCTGGAATACAATGCCCAGTACTGGTTTCTTCATTTAAGGAAGAATGCAAATATACTGGAAATAGTTCACAGAAAGTTTACTGGACCAAAAGCTGTAATGGGGTTATCGCCTCACCGAGAAAGGTTAAATAGGTGACTTATATCCAGTGGGGTATAGCGGAGTTTGAGCTGACTTGATTAAAATAAACAAGATGCTGAAGGGTCTTGACAAGGTGTATTTGGAAAGGATGACTCTTCTTACAAATGAATCTTAAACTAAAGGTCGCCATTTAAAAATCAGGGGTTGCTCACTTAAGATAGAGATGACAAGAATTTTTTTTCCTTCAGAGGATCTAGAGTCTTTGGAGCTCTTCCTCAAAAAGTGACAAAGTAGAGCCTTTGAATCTTTTTACTGCAGAGGTGGATAGATTCTTCATAAGTAAGGGTGAAAGATAGGAATGTGGAATAATGAGATCAGCCACCAGCTTAGTGAATGGTACACCAAGTTCAAGAGGCTGAGTGGTCTGTTCTTGCTCATAACTTCAATGTACATACGTTCATATGAACCAAGACATTTTCACTCTTTTCTAATTGCTTGCTGTACCCGCAAGCTAGTTCTCAGTGACTTATAAACAAGGACATCCAGACACCTTCTGGACATCAACACTTTATGCCCTTGCAGCTCAAATACCAATGGCATTTATTTCATTTAGCTCTGCAGTGTGCGATTCTCTCTGCTTTTGCCACTCCTTCCAGCGTTCCATCCATTTTTTCCTGTTGTGCATTCATTAACATGATGCTTTTTATTTTGCCACTTCCTCAATCTCTGAACTTGCCAGATTTGCTACCACATTCCCTATCCTGTCCTGGAGTTCTCATTTCCCACACTCTGGATTATGCCTGTGGTCAAATTTGAAATAGGGGTCTCTTAACAACTGTAAATAATGTAACTTTTTATCCTTTCTCTTTCCTGCATCTAAGATCTGTACCTAAAATGGTGTCATATGGGGCAACACAGTAAACTTTTCACTGTACTCCTGTATTTCCATACTTGAGTACATGTGACAATGAAAGATATTCTATATTGCTATGCTCCAACCACTGTTCTGCAGTTCAAGGGCTCCAGTTGAGTCCCTACTATACATACAAAACCCTTTGAATGACCATGTTCTCTTCCTCAGAGGGTTCTGGAAGCTCAGTTAGAGTATGCTGAAGACTGAGAGCAATAGATTTCCACATATTAAAAATATCAAGAGATAGTGCAGGGTCGGTGGCTCAGTGGTTAGCACTGCTGCCTCACAGCGCCAGGGACCCGGGTTCGATTCCACCCTCGGGCAACTGTCTGTGTGGAGTTTGCACATTCTCCCCGTGTCTGCGTGGGTTTCCTCCCGCAGTCCAAAGATGTGCTGGTTAGGTGGATTGGCCATATTAAATTACCCATTGTGTTCAGGGATGTGTAGCTTAGGTGGGTTATAGGAGGACGGGTCTGAGTGGGATGCTCAGAGGGTCGGTGTGGACTTGTTGGGCCGAAGGGCCTGTTTCCACACTGTAGGGATTCTATGATTCTATGAAATGGAGTTGAAGTAGGAAATTAACCATGATCTCATTGAATGGCAGAGCAAGCTCAAAGGGCTTAATGACACCCTTCTGCTCCTCCTTTTCTGTTCTTATGTTCTTTTCAATGCCTGTCAAGTTCTCCTGTCTCTTTCACACCACTTTGGTTTGCCTTTTCCATCCGCTGTGGAAATTTAACTTTACAGTTTGCTGGCCCTATAAATATATTGTAATAGGACTGAGCTCTTATCACATGGTGATTTAGGTAGGATACGAACAGCCCTCTACAGTTGACATTTACACAGTCTCAACAACAACTGCTGGACTCCACTTCCTCTCTTCACTCAAAAATAATCTGTTTCACCATCATTCTACAAATTTGCTTTGTGGATAGTAGGAAACAATTAAATTCAACTCCATCAAATCATAAAATGTTTACAGCATAGAATCAGGCCAGTTGGCCCATTGTGTCCAGAGCAGATCTCAGACAGCAGCTCAGCTAGTCTTATACCTCCACCTTTTCCAGATTCTCATCATTTCAAGAGACCTGAAACTTTGGCAACACAGGGGTGCTGCATTCAAAACACAGATTAATTATGTATTGCCAGAAAGCTCAACCATCTTTGTGTAGATCTTTCCTAATCAACAAGTTCAGAGAGATTATTACACACCATTGGAACAGGTGAGACTTGAAGCCGGGCCTCCTGGGTCAGAGGTAGGGACATTACCACTGCATCACCACATTCATGTATTGTCCCTTGCCCAAGCATTTTCAATGATCTTCCCTCCATCATATGGTCAGAAGTGGGATGATTACGGATGACCAGACAAAATTCAGCACCAGTTGTAATTCCTCAGATATTGAAGTAGTCCATTCCCGAATGCAAGACCTGGACAATATCCAGGCTTGGACTAAATAGTGGCAAGTAACATATGTGCCACACAAACGCCAGGCAATGGCCACCTCCAAAAAGAGAGAATCTAACCATCGCCAACTGACATTCATATCGTCACCATCATGGAATTCTCCAAAATCAGAAACCTGGGGGTTAAAATTGAGCAGAAACTGAACTAGACTAGTCATATAAATACTTCGGATACAAGAGCAAGTCACAGGCTAGGAATCTTGTAGTGAGTAACTCACTTCCTGGCTCACCACAACCTGTCCACCATCTACAAAGCACAAGACATGAGTGTGATGGAATACTCTCCACTTGCTTGGATTAATGCTACTCCAAAAACTCTCGAGAAGCATGATACCAACCAGAACAAAGCAGCCTGTTTGACTGGCACACATCCACACACAGTCAGGTTCTCCACCGGTAGCAGCAGCATCAACAAAACATACTGCAAAAATTCACAAAGGCTCCTCAGACAGCACCTTCCAAACCATGACCACTTGTGTCTAGAATGACAAGGGCAGCAGATACATGGGAACACCACTCCCTGCAAGTTCCCTAACAAGCAACTCACCATCCTGACCCGGAGATATAATCGTCATTTCCTCACTGTCATAGTCAAAATCCTGGAACTCCATCCCTCATGGCATTGTGAATTATATACACCAAATGGACTGCAATGGTTCAAGAAGGCAGCTTACCATCACCTTCTCAAGGGCAATTAGGGACGGGCAATAAATGTTGGCCCAGCCAACAACAACCACATCCCGTGAGTGAATTAAAAAAAAGACATTAATAGAAAGGACATGGTTGCATTTATTAATAGGCGTTTCATATTCTCAGAATATTCCTAGAGCTCTTCAAAACAAAATAACTGATTCACGGTTTCTGAAGTGTAATCATTGCTAATAGAACGTCAGAATCAATTTACAAAGATCTGTATGGATGTTCATGGTAGAGATAATCAGTGAAAATGGAAGTGAGTTAACTGGTATTGATTCTTGGTTTGTAGACACAGCACATTGTGGTGAATGTATTCCCAAGAAAACAGTCCTGTATAAATCAGACTATTGTGTGTTCAAGCCTCAGAGTCCAACGCGTGCAATCACCAAGTTTGCAGAATATCACAAGGCCAGTCAGCTCATCATACCTGTGATGGATCTTTGAAAAGCTTATCCAATTAGTCTCACTCTCCTTTTCTTCATCCATAGCCCTGAGAATACTTTTCTTCCAAGTGTTTAATTCAATTCCATTATAAAGTTATAGAATCCACTTCAATCCCCTTTTCAAACAGCATTTTACATATCACGACTCACTATGTAAAGGAAAAGCATTATCCTCATCTCAGTGGCACAGCTGGAACTGTTATAATCCCAGTTGATGGCAATACTGGACAACAGAATATAAAAATTTATTATTTAGAAAAATAAAAATGAAAGACATATCAGACGATGACAAAAAGCAAGATCTCATTACAGACATCAGGAAAAAACACTAATCTCTTTTAAGCCAGCAATATTCTTACAGACACTCAGATCTCAGTGAAGAGTCACACCTATCTCCACTCTCAGCAGGCATGATAGAAAATCGATTACAATTAGCACACATCTGTACATTCACTGTATACTATTTTCTTCAGTTGGTGTTGCTGCCTGAGATCTTAAAATAAACTGTTAACTCAGCTCACTATTACATAACATGGGTTTCCTAAACTCACATTTTCAATAGCCTTGCAAAATGTTTTCCAGTCTGACACCCCCATAGCCTCCTGACCTCTGAAATTCAGGACTTCTCCCCAGCCCTCAATGTTATAGCCTCTTCTCCGTGCAGGAACCTATTTATGGCTCTATTTCTCTATTTCTCTCTCTGTCTCTCTGAAATTCAAATCTGCAAACACCTTGACAATTCTCTCTCCAGGCTGCTTGCTGATCATCTAGCTAAAACCACATAACTTGTTGTAAATACTAGTATGAACCCTACGTTCAAAATGATTTTCTGACTTTTTTTTTAGAAAGCAAAGTAGGTCAAACCTTTACAGAACCAAAAACCTAAAATACATTTATCTCAAAGGTAGGACTCAAGTTCTTGAATTCTATATTATGAACATTCATAACAGTACGATTAGTCTCCATGAATCAAGAAAAGTAGGCTATTTGGCCCCAGGAGCCTGCTCAGTCATTTAATAAGATCATGGCTGATTGGATTATGGATTCTACCTTCATGATGACCTCCCAAATACCCTTAGGCAATCTTCTCAGTCAAGAATCTATCAAGCTCAGCTTTAATAATATTTAAGGACACGACCTCCACCATACTCTGGCAAAGAAAATTACAAAGGTTAACGACTACTGAGAGAAAAAGAAACTCATCTCTGGCTTAAATGGGACACTCCTTAATTTTAAACTGTGCTCTCTAGGTCTATCTCTCCACAAGGGGAAACATCCTTTCAGCGTCCACCCTGCCAAGTCCTCTCAGAACCTCATCTATTACAACAAGATCACCTCTCATTCTTCTAAACTTTAATAAATGCCAACTTAATCTGCCTAAACTTTCCTCAAGAGGCAAACCTTTCAGCATAGGAATCAGTCAAGTGAACCTTCTCTGCACGACTTCTAATGCCATCATATCCTTCCTTCAACATGGACAAAATTAAATACAGATGTGGTCTCACCAACACCTTAATGCTAACGCATCAAAAACGCCTCTACTTTTAGTAGTAGCTTATTCTTGCAACAATCATCACAATCTGACATACCCTCCTAATCACTTGTTCTTCCAGCAAACTAGCATTTTACGATTCATGTACACAGTGTCATTTACAGTCAGGACTGTGTTACTGAAAATCACACCGTAAAGTGAAAAGACTTTCAGTGAAGAATTGTTAAAACTGGAATTTCGTTCCTTAGGACCATCTTTAGCAGAGGAATAAACTTAAAACATTTTATACTTTGTTTTATTTGTCGATGTTGGTTTTGCTGACTAGGCTAACAACGATTATCCACCCATAATTGCCCTGGAGGTGGTGGTGATCAGCTGCCTTCTTGATCCACTACAGTCACTGTGGTGTAGGGTCACACTGGACGCTCTTAGAAAAGGAGTTCCAGGATTTTCCACCAATGAAACAGTGATATATTTCCAAGTCAGGATGGTAAGTAACTTGGAGGGGATCGGTCAGGTGGTGATATTCCCATGTATCTACCATCCTTGTTCTTCTAGATGCCATAGGGCACGGATTTGGAAAGTGCTGTTGAAGCAGTTTTGGGGAGTTACTGCAGTGTATCTTGTAGATGGTGCACACTGTTGCTACTGAGCATCAGTGGGCCAGAAAGCAATGTTGAAGGTTGTTGATGTAGTGCCAATCAAATGACTTTTGTTCCAGATGATGTCAAGCTTCTTGAGTGTTGATGGAGCTGCACTCATTGACGCAAGTGGCGAGCAATCCATCATACTCCTGACATGTGCCTTGTCGATGGTGAACATACAATAACTCTGTACTTTAAATGCCTAAATTCCTGCATTGGCAAATGTAATATGTTTTACACCTATTCAAAGTTGCTGATGCAGATATTTAAACTTCTGACTTTTTAACATCCTTTGGCTATTTGGCATAGCTTCACAAAGCCAGTGAAAACATGTCCATTAGTTCCAATCAATTGCTCTTTCTCTAATGATTTCTAAAATATTCTTTTTGAATTACAGTACTTTTCTTTTGGCAATAGTCATACATTCTGCTTCAAGCGTTTTTTTTAAAAAGATGTTTGCACTTCTTTTGAATTTCCAACCTTTCCCATTTTCCTTACTTGACCTTTTACTTTTATGGCTTAGACAATGACTAATAAGGATACGTTTTTCATATTTATATTATCTAAACTACAATTTTGAATAGGGATAGTAGGAACTGTAGATGCTGGAGAATCTGAGATAACAAGGTGTAGAGCTGGATGAACACAGCAGGCCAAGCAGCATTAGAGGAGCAGGAAAGCTGACGTTTCGGGCCTAGACCCTTCTTCAGAAATGGGGGAGGGGAAGGAGGTTCTGAAATAAATAGGGAGAGGAGGGGAGGTGGATAGAAGATGGATGGATAGAGGAGAAGATAGGTGGAGAGGAGACAGACAGGTCAAAGAGGCGGGGATGGAGCCAGTAAAGGGGAGTGTAGGTGGGGAGGTAGGGAGGAGATAGGTCTGTCCAGGGAGGACGGACAGGTCAAGGGGGCGGGATGAGGTTAGTAGGTAGGAGATGGGGGTGTGGCTTGAGGTGGGAGGAGGGGATAGGTGGGAGGAAGGACAGGTTAGGGAGGCGGGGATGAGCTGGGCTGGTTTTGGGATGCGGTAGGGGGAGGGGAGATTTTGAAGCTTGTGAAGTCCACATCGATACCATTGGGCTGCAGGGTTCCCAAGCGGAATATGAGTTGCTGTTCCTGCAACGTTCGGGTGGCATCGTTGTGGCACTGCAGAAGGCCCAGGATGGACATGTCATCTGCGGAATGGGAGGGCAAATTGAAATAGTTCGTGACTGGGAGGTGCAGTTGTTTAGTGCAAACCGAGTGTAGGCGTTCTGCAAAGCTTTGGTTTCCCTGATGTAGAGGAGGCCACACCGGGTACAGCGGATGCAGTATACCACATTAGCAGATGTGCAGGTGAACATCTGCTTGATGTGGAAAGTCTTCTTGGGGCTTGGGATGGGTGGAGCGGGGAGGTGTAGCACTTCCTGCAGTTGCAGGGAAAAGTGCTGGGTGAGGTGGGGCTGGAGGGGAGTATGGAGCAGACAAGGGAGTCACGGAGAGAGTGGTCCCTCCGGAAAGCAGATAAGGGTGGGGAGGGAAAAATGTCTTTGGTGGTGGGGTCGGATTGCAGATGGCGGAAGTGTCGGAGGATGATGCGTTGGATCCGGAGGTTGGTGGGGTGGTATGGGAGGACGAGGGGGATTCTGTTTTGGTTGTTACTGCGGGGAGGGGG
>NW_025971911.1:8564-10109 GCF_021869965.1 Rhincodon typus
GGGGGGGGGGGGGGGTGGTGCGTGGAGAGAGGTTGTGGTCCTTGAAAAACGAGGACATCTGAGATATACGGGAGTGGAATGCCTCATCCTGGGAGCAGATGCGGAGGAGGTGAAGGAGTTGGGAATAGGGGATGGCATTTTTGCAGGAAGGTGGGTGGGAGGAGGTGTATTCTAGGTAGCTGTGGGAGTCGGTGGGCTTGAAATGGATATCGGTTTCTAGGTGGTTGCCGGAGATGGAGACAGAGAGGTCCAGGAAGGGGAGAGAGGTGTTAGAGAAGGTCCAGGTGAACTTAAGGTTGGGGTGGAAGGTGTTAGTGAAGTGGATGAACTGTTCGAGCTCCTCTTGGGAGCACGAGGCGGCGCCAATACAGTCATCAATGTAACGGAGGAAGAGGTGGGTGAGGACGAGTTCGGCTAAGCAGATGAGGGTGTCATGACCCCACTCCCGACCATCAAACCATCATCTCCCAAACCATCCACAATCTCATCACTTCAGGTGACCTCCCATCCACAGCCTCCAACCTCATCGTTCCCCAACCCCGCACTGCCCGTTTCTATCTCCTTCCCAAAATCCACAAACCTGACTGGCCTGGTCGACCCATTGTCTCCGCCTGCTCCTGCCCCACCGAACTTATCTCCACCTATCTGGACTCCATTTTCTCCCCCTTGGTCCAGGAACTCCCTACCTACGTCCGTGACACCACCCACGCCCTCCACCTCCTCCAGAACTTCCAATTCCCCGGTCCCCAACACCTCATCTTTACCATGACGTCCACTCCCTATACACCTGCATTCCCCATACAGATGGCCGAAAGGCCCTCCGCTTCTTCCTGTCCTGCAGGCCTGACCAGTCCCCCTCCTCTGACACCCTCATCTGCTTAGCTGAACTCGTCCTCACCCTCAACAACTTCTCTTTCAATTCCTCCCACTTCCTACAGACAAAGCGGGTGGCCATGGGTACTCGCATGGGCCCAAGCTATGCCTGCCTCTCGGTTACGTGGAACAATCCCTCTTCTGTAGCTACACTGGCCCTAAACCCCATCTCTTCCTCCATTACATTGATGACTGTATCGGCGCTGCCTCTACCTGCTTTCTGGAGGGACCACTCTCTCTGTGACTTTCCACATCAAGCAGATGTTCACCTGCACATCTGCTAATGTGGTATACCGCATCTGTTGTTCCCGTTGTGGCCTCCTCTACATCGGGGAAACCAAGCGGAGGCTTGGGGACTGCTTTGCAGAACACCTACGCTCAGTTTGCACTAAACAACTGCACCTCCCAGTCGCGAACCATATCAACTCGCCCTCCCATTCCGCAGACGACATGTCCATCCTGGGCCTCCTGCAGTGCCACAACGATGCTACCCGAAGGTTGCAGGAACAGCAACTCATATTCCGCCTGGGAACCCTGCAGCCAATGGTATCAATGTGGACTTCACAAGCTTTAAAATCTCCCCTCCCCCTACCGCATCCCAAAACCAGTCCAGCTCGTCCCCGCCTCCCTAACCTGTCCTTCCTCCCACCTATCCCCTCCTCCCACCTCAAG
>NW_025971912.1:0-10108 GCF_021869965.1 Rhincodon typus
TGTGTGTGTGTGTGTGTGTGTGTGTGTGTGTGTGTGTGTGTGTGTGCAGAACGACAATAGATATGTTTTACTTGTCTTGGTTAATTATACATAATCATTCAGATATGACTGCATAACGTTTTGTCACTGATTCAAAGAAATTAGTCCACAGCTCCTCTTGCTATCACTTCTCCCATTAATGAAGAAGGCGAATTTCTCACCTCTAGAGTCAAAAATTCCTGCACAAAAGAAATGAGGAAAAACAGCAAACAACAAACTTCTGTTTGTCAGATTTGATTTATTGCAGTATGAACCCTGGTGTTTCAGACTGTCAATGCAGGAAGAAATTAGTATGCAGATTACCAAACGGCAGCACAGGAATTAACTGCAACTTGAACAGAGCCAAAGATTCTTGCTTCATAAAATGCAAAGCAGTGATCATTGGAGAGAAGAATTGATACTGGCTTCCTCAGACCGAGCTAAATGTTCAGTAATCTCCTTGTCTGACAGACTAAGCTCCTTAAATAAGAAGCTTTTTCATAATGGTTCTGATGAAAGGTTGTTGATCTGATGCATTAAAGTGAACTTTTGTGAAGATGGAGACAGTCTCCAGGTTAGTCAAAATTACTTCAGAGACTCAATTCTGAAAGGCCCTGTGCACAAACCCAATACCCACCAGTTATAGCAGGGAAGGGTGTGTTGTGGTGGGGATGGGATTAGTCGCTGCAATCCTTTGGTGGTACTTTGAACATCTGTGGTTCATGAAGTTAAACACACATATTCAAGTATAGCTATCTTCAAATAAATCCAATTTTTGCAATTGGATTCTCCAAAACATGACTGTGCCTTCTGACCTATTAGGAGAAGACCCAAATTTACCAGATTTTTTTTTGGAGAGCTGGATACCTTTTTGGACATAAAACAGAATTTGCTGGAAAAGCTCAGTAGGTCTGGCGGCATCTGTGAAGAAAAATCAAAGTTAGTATTAACTCTGATTTCTCTTCACCGATGCTGCCAGACCTGCTGAGCTTTTCCACCAGCTTCTGTTTTTGTTCCTGATTTACAGCATCCACAGTTCTTTCGGTGTTTAGTCTTTTGGACATTGTCCCAGGACACATTTTGGAGAGATCACATGCTCTTTTGGAGACATAAAGCATCTATTGGGTCAAGTGCACTTTGGAATTGATAAAAGCAGTCATGATGGACCCAAAAGTATTGGAACTGTGTAACTCATTAGAACTGTCAAAGGTGTTGTCAAGGAATTTCAGTTGTCTGGCCTTTAATTTTAAATTAAAACATATCAGTGCTTATTATTTTGCTTTGTCTTTTGAGGGAAACTTATAAGCTTCGTGCCACATGACTGATTTCATAATGTATCATTATCACAGTGGGATGTCAATAAATTCACAATTTGACTGACAGCCCCAAGTGTTTATAAAGTCTCTGAAGTGGTATTATGAGCGCAAATTCTTGTTTTTCTAAGGGATTAAAGTAAGCAAAATATAATGAATTTTTTTTTATCAATTAGAGTATTTTTAAATTGTGAATTTGTTGATTAATATTTAAGAATTACATTTAATCTCAACCTGAGAAATAAGGTCTGCACCCGAAGAATCCTTACAGTGTGGAAGCAAACCATTCAGGCTATCGAGTCCACACTGCCCCTCCGAACAGCATCCCACTTACACCCACCCCCCTACCCTATCCCTGTATCCCCACATTTCCCATGGTTAACCCTCCTAGACTTCACATCCCTGTATACTATGGGCAATTGGGCATGATCAATCCATCTAATCTGCACATCTTTGGACTGTGGGAGGAAACTGGAACACCCAGAAGAAACCCACACAGACATGGGGAGAATGTGCAAACTCCATATAGGCAGTTGCCTGAGGGTGGAATCAAACCTGGCACTGTGAGACAGTAGTGCTAACCACTGACCCACTGTGCTTCCCTGGTGGATAGTGGTTGATGTAGTATTTAAGGTGTAAGGGCAAAGTGTGGTGAGTATGGGAGGAGGAAAAGATTGGCATGTTTTATTGGCTTGGGTAGCTAGAAAGGGTTGTGGGGGTTGTGGTTCTTTACAAATGCAAATTATTGTTGTTGAAGCTGATACCTGCTGAATAGCCTAGTCAGACAGAAGCACAAGACCAACCTAAGTCAGGTTAGTTCTGCCCTGTAGTAATTCCTGAAATAATTAACAACGCAGTTGCCTAGGTTTGCTGAAAAAGGAATAGCAAAAGAATGTCACAAGCTCTTTTGATGCATAAATCAGACAGCAAATAATGGGGAGGATGAGATGGCAATTCACAGGCTATGAGTTGCTGGATCACTTTGTTTCCACAGTTAGCTTCCAGGGAACACTTAATCTTACTTTAATTGTCATGAGGTTGCTGGTTTTGTTTACTAATCACTCCACAGTAAAGTTAAGTCTGGTAAATAGCAGTGTCCCCTTAGTTAAGTGAGGATTGTTAGTCCTGGCTAAATAATCTTTCTTACCCAAACTTTGGAGTTTGGAGTCAGATTTCTTCGGATGCAAGTTCATTTAGGAGATTTTAAAACTGCAGAATTATATTGTTTTTCTCACTTTTCCTCTCTCTTTTAATGTACTCTTTCTTTCCCTCTCGCTATTTACTTTTTGTATCTGCTTTGAGATTGGATTCATTCCTTTTAATTCATTCTCCTTCTCCATCCTTTTGTTTATTTCTCAACTCTTTCTCTCATTGTTTCAGGAGGTAAAGCAATGGTACACTAAGTCCCATACTTTCTGTTGCCCTCTCTACAATGTTACCATCTCTAACTCTGTTACTTTATTGACAACATATTTTCAAATCTAAATATATATGAATGAAGTCCAACAGGGCACACTGTATCAAGAAAGTAGAACTGCTTCACATAGGTAAAATGAGGACAAGAGTCCCAGTGATCTCAATACATTGGGGTCAATGTGACAAGTCAGAATGTTAAGTATGCCCCAGATTGGCCTAATACTCCATTTCTCAAAGGGTTTCATTAAATAGGGTTTAGACAAAATATGAAAGCTTATGAGTTTACGGCAAAGTGTAGTGGGAGAAGGATCTGAAATTCCTTAATTGAAGCTGTGCCTAAAAGAAAGAGCTTCCTTTTCTCTGAGAGATAGTAAGAACTGCAGATGCTGGAGTCAGAGATAGCACAGTGTGGAGCTGGGGGAATACAGCGGGCCAAGTAGCATCAGAAGAGCAAGAAAGTTGACGTTTTGGGTCTGGACACTTCCTCAGAAATGGGGAGGAAGAAGGGAGCTCAGAAATAAATAGAGAGAGGAGGGGTGGGGCTGGGGAAGGTAGGTGGGATGGTGATAGGTGAGTGCAGGTAGGAAGTGGTGGGGATTGGTCAGTGAGGTGGGGGGGCAGCTAGGTGGGGGAGAAGATGGACAGGTTGTGTCAGGTCAAGGAGGTGGGGATGAGAGGGAGGGTTGCATCGGCTTCTCCTGATCTGGCTGCCTCTACATCACTGAGACCAAGTCGAGGCTCGGAGACTGCTTTGTAGAGCACCTGCGCTCTGTTCGCAACAAACGACAACACTTTCCGGTCGCCCCTCCCACTCCCTGGGTGACATGTCCATCCTGGGCCGCCTCCAGTGTCACAATGATGTCACCCGCAAACTGAAGAAGCAGCACCTCATATTCCGCCTTGGGAGCCAACAGCCCAATGGCCTAAACGTGGATTTTACCAGTTTCAAAATCTCCCCTCCCTGGCATCATTTCACGACCAACCCCCTCATGCCTGCCTCCTTGGCCTGACACAACCTGTCCATCTTTTCTCCCACCTATCCCCTCCCAACTTACTGACCAATCCCCACCACTCCCTACCTGCACTCAACTGTCACCATCCCACCTACCTTCCCCAGCCCCACCCCTCCTCTCTCTATTTATTTCTGAGCTCCCTTTCCCTTTCCCATTTCCAAGGAAGAGTTCCAACCTGAAATGTCAACTTTCCTGCTCCTGTGATGCTGCCTGGACTGCTGTGTTCCTCCTGCTCCACACTCTGTTATCTCTTCCTTTTCTCTGAATTGTTTTAATAATTTAGTTTTACTAAATGTTTACAAACATATGTATTTCTGCTCAGGTTACCATAGCTGCAATCATTTGTACTCTCTGGCACATGTGTTGAAATCTGCCCACTGTCAATGTGATATTTGTTGTGATGTGTTTACTGGAATCACCTGAGATGCTTTGGGCTGATTTGCTGCCATCGATCCTCCTTATTGCTTATAGTCTAAGTATGGAGTGATGGCTCAGTGGTTAGCACTGCTCCCTCACAGAGCCATGGATATGGGTTTGATTCCAGCTTTGGGTAACTGTCTGTGTGGAATTTGCACATTCTCCCCATGTCTGCATGGGTTTCCTTCCACAGACCTAAGATGTGCAGATTAGGTGGATGACCTAATGAATGCTTTCTTGATTGTCAGAAAAACCCATCTGCTTCACTAATATCCTTTAGGGAAGGAAACTGCCATCCTTCCCTGGTCAGGCCTACATGTGACTCCAGATCCACAGCAATGTGGTTGACTCTTCACTGCCTTCTGGGCAATTGGGGATGGGCAAAAAATGCTGACCCAGCCAGTGACACCCTCACCCTGTGAATGAATAGAATTAAAAAGGGGAAGGATGCCCACAGACAATCTCCAGAACAATAGGTGTTCGATTTTGATAAATAGAGTAGGTTAATTGCATTCTACTTAACACGTATTTCCATTACATCTGAATTACATGAGAGTTTCTTGTTGGACGTCAGGCTTGACTTAAAGGTAAGTGCATATTATGAATAGCTAGGTGAACTTAGTAATAGAACTGGTCTTGCAACTTAAAACAACTGGTTAACTCTTCCCAGGAACAGTGCTTTATATCCTCATATGTAGCAGCTATCCCATTGAAAGCTATTAATCAGTTAAGGTAGGTTTTGATAAATCTACACACTAGTCAGACAACAACTGGAATATTGTGAACAGTTTGGGCTCTTGCCTAAGGAAAGATATACTGATATTTGAGGGGGTCCAGAGAAGGTTTGCCAGGCTGATGCCAGGCATAGAGGGATTGTCTTATATATGATGTTGAGTAGATTGGGCCTGTATTCATTGGAATGCAGAAATATGAGAGGTGACCTCATTGAAGCATAGAAGTTATTAGAGGACTTGATAAGGTAGATGGGGAGAAGTTGTTTCTCCATGTGTAAGAGGGGGAGAGGGCCAGAAGACGACATCTCAGAATAAGGGGTCGCATGTTTAAAATGGAGATGAGGAGGAATCTCTCCTCTGAGGGGAGTGAATCTGTGAAATTCTATACTGCAGAAGGCTTTGAGGCTTCTTCATTAACATATTCAAGGCTGAGCTAGACAATAAGGGAATCAAGGGTTATGGGGAAAAGGCAGGAAAGTGGAGATCAGCCATGATCCCATTGATTGGCGGAGCAGACTCAATGGGATGAATGGCCTACTTCTGCTCCTGCATCTTATTATCAAACCCCTTTAGCTACCAACTGTCTTTTACAACAGCTTGAAAACCAGGACATCTGTTTAACATTTGTGTTTACCATTGTTGTGGTGAGAAGAGTTACACCATCCTATTCATGTTCAGTTCAAGAGACAGCATGGAATCTTCCTGTCTTTCACAATTTTCAGACATTTAGGTCAGTAGCAGGTATCAACTCCACATGTGATGCGTGAACATCCAACTTTGGACAGTGGGCAAGATATGCATCAGGCCCAATGACAGTGCCAACAGTGTAGGGCTGGTGGCTGCCCCATTGTCAGAGATGGGCAGGCAGGAGCGTGGGAGAGGTTTGTCCCTCATGCTGGAGGCATCTTCTGAGGATGTAGGAACATTTTAAGGTTAATAGTGGCCATGGTTGCTGGGTCTTATTATTGCAGTGTTAGTATGGTGACACATATTCCCTTCCCGACGAGTATTTCATTGTGCTGCTCTTTAACTTTGCAACCATCAGAAGAGGGATAAGAGCAGAGTCAGTTCTCTGCTCCGATGAGTGTTACACAGTGCAACCAAGTGAGAAAATCTATTAACAAATGTTATACATTAAATGTAGCTGAATCAAAAAATTGATGGTTTAAATATTAAAGGATAGCCTGTGCCTGTTTGGTTCAGAGATGGCACTTGCAAGGGATCATTGGGTCCTGAAGGATATAGAGAACAATGATTTTATTAGGAACAAGAACTCATTTGACAGAAGTCCTCTCTCGTTTATGTGGCTCAGCTGTGAGGTGGCGTTGTCGCACTAATGTCATTGGAGTAGTAATCCAGAATCATAGACACCTACAGCAGAGAAAATGGCCCTTCGGCCCATTGTGTCCATATTGTTCACAAACAACCACCTGACAATTCTAATCCCATTTTCCGGCACTCAGCTCTTAGCCTTGTATGCCTTGGCATCACAAGTATACATGTAAACATTGCTTCAGTGTTATGAGGATTTCTGCCTCTACCACCCTGAGTTCCAGATTCTCATCACCCTCTGAGTGAAACACGATTTCCCCAAATCCCTCTAAACCTATGTCCTTACCTTAAACTATGCCCCATGGTCATTGATCCCTTCGCCACGGTGAAAAGTCCCTTCCTGTCTACTCTATCTGTTGCTCCTCATAATTTTAAACACTTCAATCACGTCTGCCCTCAGTCTCCTCTGCTCTAGGAGAAACAACTCCAGTCTGTCCAGTCTTCGTGACTGAAACTCTCCAGCCCAGGTAACATCCTGGTAAATCCCAACACCCTCACTGGAGCAATCACACCCCTTCTATAATGTGGATTCCAGAATAGCACACAGTACTCTAGCTGTGGCCTGACCAACATTTTATACAGTTCCACATAACCTCCCTGCTATTAAACTATATGCCTTGGCTAATAAAGGCAAGTATCTCATATGCTGCCTTAGCCCCTTTATCTACCTTTAAGGGAACAGTGGACATGCACACCAAGATCCCGCTGATCCCTGGTCCTACCTTGGATTCCATTGTTCATGTATTCCCTTTCCTTGTTTGCCCTGCTGAAGTGCATTACCTCACACTGATATGAATTGAATTCCACGTGTCTCTGATCAGGCCATCTATATCCTCCTGTCATCTAAGGCTATCCACCTCACTGTTTACCAATTTTTGTATTATCCACAAACTGACTAATCAACCCCTTCTAAGTCTACACTAATGTTTTGGTGATCTGGGTTTGAATTCCAGTGTGGCAGAAAGTGAAATTTGAATTCATTTAAAATTGAGAATTTGAACACCTAGCCTAATGGCCAGCATGTAGCCATAGCTGTGAATACCCATCTGGTTAATTAACTTTAAAGCAGCAAACCTGCCATCCTTTCCTAGTCTGGCTGACATGTGTCTCCAGGCCCACAGCAATGTGTTTAGGTCTTGAATGTCCACTGAACTGACTCAGCAAGATGCTCAGTTCAAGGGCATTTTGAGATTTACAACAACTGTTAGTGATGCCCACATCCTATACATTAATAAATAAAGAGATGGTGCAATCAGGCATTTGCTTTTCTGATAAGATTGCCGGGCCTCCAATGTTATATCGGAACTTGAGTTTTTTTGTGGAATGTTGGCACAACTGTCTAGGGCAACTTTTATTGCCTCTCCCTAATTGCCCAGCAGGCATTAAAAATTAATCTCCACAACACTGTAACTACCTGAGGAAAGAAAAATATATTTCATTTTCATTTACTTTGAAAACTTTTATTTGCAAATTGAGATTATTTTAATTGAGGAAAATACTATTTGAGCTACAATATGGGATTATCCAATTAGTGAAGACTTGTTTTCCTATTGGATGGGTGACAGGGAGGATTAGTATGCTGCGAGCCAATAGAAGGTGTCTGCTTCTGGGTTGGTTGGAAGTGAAAGGTTTTTCTAACGTGTCCTTCTTGTTGGTTAGCATAGACATGGTGGGCCGAAGGGCCTGTTTCTATGTTATATGACTCTTTGACTCTAAGGATCAAGAGTTAAGTTCGGCTGAGATTTAGTTGTTCTCTTAGTAGGAATTTTTCCGTCAGAAGAACCAGTCACTCAGCAGAAGGGCCTAGTTTGTAAAGCTTCTCAGCCAGGAGAGTTTGGATAGAAAGCTGAAAGTTATTAGAAGTGGGAAAGTTTAGACTGTCAGACATGTGAGCAGTTAATAACAGTAGACTCTGAATGGAATCATCAAATTCACACCCCTCAGAAGAGAACCTGAAATGAGTCAATTTAGTAAAAACCTGAAGAGTTGAGAGAGTGATATGATTTTTTTTAGGATCTATGTCTCTGTAATGGACACTGTAGGGAAACAGATTGAACTTTAGTTCTGATCATAAACAAGAAGCTAAATTGCTCTTTGTATCAATGGTAAAAAAAAACTGTAGCTTTGTGTGAAGCAACCAAGCAACTAAGCAAAGCAATTACACACATGATCTATCAAACCAAGTTTCACTCTGGATTTGACTTACCCAATGGTACACCAACTGGGATCATATTGTACTTCAAAAGTACTTGACTGGCTGTGAAGTACATTGGGACATCCTGTGGATGCAAAAGATGATGCTGAATTAAGGTTTCTAACTTACTTTGTACCAATTGAAATCGAATGACTAAAATTGCTGATTTCAAAGGCACAGCCAACAGGCCTTTGTCTGAAAAGCCACGTGACATTGTAGGCAATATGGGCATCTGCCAATCTCTCAGTTATTTGTGACTGTGTTTGCTGAGTGAAAACAAATAGCTTGATTAATAATCTTTTGGGAATGTGTTGGTATATTCATATGTGAATAATAAGACAGGCTATAAAAATAACTTGCTTGCCTCAGGCAGAATTAGTGCTGGGTAAAGAGTCACTAATATAGTCATCAGGTAACTTGTATATGATTCTCTTTAAAGCACAATATGACAGACACATTTATCTGATTGACATTCTCAAAGCAGTGCTAGTGGTATTTTCCCTCTTTGTTTTGCATTGTCCAATGTTGGAAACAGCTCTTGAACTTTGAAGATTACAGTCCTTAAGGGGATTGTAAAAATGCTTGTGACTTCCACTTTGCTTTTGCTTCGAATGTAAGTGATGATGGAACTACAGCTGTAATGGGTTTACAGTCTGTGTGAGCCATAGACTGCAGAATTCAGCCACACAACATTTGTTCTTTGCCATTATTAGACCATTTGGTCTCTAAAATACATCCGGGGCACTCACTCATACTTCCAATGGTGAATATACTGGGTGTCAGTTTGGTCAGAGTACAACAGAAGTCCACCAAAGAGGAATGATGTTCATTGCTGATATAACACCAGCGAGGCCTTTATGGAGTTGAAAAATCCTGGTAACTTCATCTCGTCACCTTGCATTGTTAAAGTTATGGTCAGCAAGCAGGGAGGACATTCCCCGACTAGGTCTACTTTCATAGAATTGCGAGTTGCCTTCAGGTTAGTGACTAATTGATTTCTGCCTATAAGATAACAAGGTGTAGAGCTGGATGAACACAGCAGGCCAAGCAGCATCATAGGAGCAAGAAGGCTGACGTTTCGGGCCGAGACCCTTCATCAGAAATGGGGGAGGGGAAGGGGGTTCTGAAATAAATAGGGAAAGAGGGGAAGGCAGACAGAAGATGGATAGAGGAGAAGATAGGTGGAGAGGAGACAGACAGGTCAAAGAGGCGGGGATGGAGCCAGTAAAGGTGAGTGTATGTGGGGAGGTAGGGAGAAGATAGGTCAGTCCAGGGAGGACGGACAGGTCAAGGGGGTGGGATGAGGTTAGTAGGTAGGAGATGGGGATAGGTGGGAGGAAGAACAGGTTAGGGAGGCGGGGACAAGCTGGACTGGTTTTGGGATGCGGTAGGGGGAGGGGAGATGCCTAGCCTGAAGAAGTTACCCTCCTCCCTCTGGACAAACCTCAGGCGATCTCTCTCCCACTGCAACTCTCTCGTAATCTCTTCGGCCTTGAAACTGCTCGACCATGTCCTGAAACAAACCAGGTACTACAGCCACATCACCTTTCTTAGTACCTGCCTACGGAACCAGATCATCCTCAATGGACTACAGTCCACATTCAGGCCTTCCCAATTTGGCCCAGTGACAACGTCTACATTCATAGCATTGAGATCCTTCATAACCGTTTC
>NW_025971913.1:0-10108 GCF_021869965.1 Rhincodon typus
GAAACGGTTATGAAGGATCTCAATGCTATGAATGTAGACGTTGTCACGGGGCCAAATTGGGAAGGCCTGAATGTGGACTGTAGTCCATTGAGGATGATCTGGTTCCGTAGGCAGGTACTAAGAAAGGTGATGTGGCTGTAGTACCTGGTTTGTTTCAGGACATGGTCGAGCAGTTTCAAGGCCGAAGAGATTACGAGAGAGTTGCAGTGGGAGAGAGATCGCCTGAGGTTTGTCCAGAGGGAGGAGGGTAACTTCTTCAGGCTAGGCATCTCCCCTCCCCCTACCGCATCCCAAAACCAGTCCAGCTTGTCCCCGCCTCCCTAACCTGTTCTTCCTCCCACCTATCCCCATCTCCTACCTACTAACCTCATCCCACCCCCTTGACCTGTCCGTCCTCCCTGGACTGACCTATCTTCTCCCTACCTCCCCACATACACTCACCTTTACTGGCTCCATCCCCGCCTCTTTGACCTGTCTGTCTCCTCTCCACCTATCTTCTCCTCTATCCATCTTCTGTCTGCCTTCCCCTCTTTCCCTATTTATTTCAGAACCCCCTTCCCCTCCCCCATTTCTGATGAAGGGTCTCGGCCCGAAACGTCAGCCTTCTTGCTCCTATGATGCTGCTTGGCCTGCTGTGTTCATCCAGCTCTACACCTTGTTATCTTATAGGCAGAAATCAATTAGTCACTAACCTGAAGGCAACTCGCAATTCTATGAAAGTAGACCTAGTCGGGGAATGTCCTCCCTGCTTGCTGACCATAACTTTAACAATGCAAGGTGACGAGATGAAGTTACCAGGATTTTTCAACTCCATAAAGGCCTCGCTGGTGTTATATCAGCAATGAACATCATTCCTCTTTGGTGGACTTCTGTTGTACTCTGACCAAACTGACACCCAGTATATTCACCATTGGAAGTATGAGTGAGTGCCCCGGATGTATTTTAGAGACCAAATGGTCTAATAATGGCAAAGAACAAATGTTGTGTGGCTGAATTCTGCAGTCTATGGCTCACACAGACTGTAAACCCATTACAGCTGTAGTTCCATCATCACTTACATTCGAAGCAAAAGCAAAGTGGAAGTCACAAGCATTTTTACAATCCCCTTAAGGACTGTAATCTTCAAAGTTCAAGAGCTGTTTCCAACATTGGACAATGCAAAACAAAGAGGGAAAATACCACTAGCACTGCTTTGAGAATGTCAATCAGATAAATGTGTCTGTCATATTGTGCTTTAAAGAGAATCATATACAAGTTACCTGATGACTATATTAGTGACTCTTTACCCAGCACTAATTCTGCCTGAGGCAAGCAAGTTATTTTTATAGCCTGTCTTATTATTCACATATGAATATACCAACACATTCCCAAAAGATTATTAATCAAGCTATTTGTTTTCACTCAGCAAACACAGTCACAAATAACTGAGAGATTGGCAGATGCCCATATTGCCTACAATGTCACGTGGCTTTTCAGACAAAGGCCTGTTGGCTGTGCCTTTGAAATCAGCAATTTTAGTCATTCGATTTCAATTGGTACAAAGTAAGTTAGAAACCTTAATTCAGCATCATCTTTTGCATCCACAGGATGTCCCAATGTACTTCACAGCCAGTCAAGTACTTTTGAAGTACAATATGATCCCAGTTGGTGTACCATTGGGTAAGTCAAATCCAGAGTGAAACTTGGTTTGATAGATCATGTGTGTAATTGCTTTGCTTAGTTGCTTGGTTGCTTCACACAAAGCTACAGTTTTTTTTTACCATTGATACAAAGAGCAATTTAGCTTCTTGTTTATGATCAGAACTAAAGTTCAATCTGTTTCCCTACAGTGTCCATTACAGAGACATAGATCCTAAAAAAAATCATATCACTCTCTCAACTCTTCAGGTTTTTACTAAATTGACTCATTTCAGGTTCTCTTCTGAGGGGTGTGAATTTGATGATTCCATTCAGAGTCTACTGTTATTAACTGCTCACATGTCTGACAGTCTAAACTTTCCCACTTCTAATAACTTTCAGCTTTCTATCCAAACTCTCCTGGCTGAGAAGCTTTACAAACTAGGCCCTTCTGCTGAGTGACTGGTTCTTCTGACGGAAAAATTCCTACTAAGAGAACAACTAAATCTCAGCCGAACTTAACTCTTGATCCTTAGAGTCAAAGAGTCATATAACATAGAAACAGGCCCTTCGGCCCACCATGTCTATGCTAACCAACAAGAAGGACACGTTAGAAAAACCTTTCACTTCCAACCAACCCAGAAGCAGACACCTTCTATTGGCTCGCAGCATACTAATCCTCCCTGTCACCCATCCAATAGGAAAACAAGTCTTCACTAATTGGATAATCCCATATTGTAGCTCAAATAGTATTTTCCTCAATTAAAATAATCTCAATTTGCAAATAAAAGTTTTCAAAGTAAATGAAAATGAAATATATTTTTCTTTCCTCAGGTAGTTACAGTGTTGTGGAGATTAATTTTTAATGCCTGCTGGGCAATTAGGGAGAGGCAATAAAAGTTGCCCTAGACAGTTGTGCCAACATTCCACAAAAAAACTCAAGTTCCGATATAACATTGGAGGCCCGGCAATCTTATCAGAAAAGCAAATGCCTGATTGCACCATCTCTTTATTTATTAATGTATAGGATGTGGGCATCACTAACAGTTGTTGTAAATCTCAAAATGCCCTTGAACTGAGCATCTTGCTGAGTCAGTTCAGTGGACATTCAAGACCTAAACACATTGCTGTGGGCCTGGAGACACATGTCAGCCAGACTAGGAAAGGATGGCAGGTTTGCTGCTTTAAAGTTAATTAACCAGATGGGTATTCACAGCTATGGCTACATGCTGGCCATTAGGCTAGGTGTTCAAATTCTCAATTTTAAATGAATTCAAATTTCACTTTCTGCCACACTGGAATTCAAACCCAGATCACCAAAACATTAGTGTAGACTTAGAAGGGGTTGATTAGTCAGTTTGTGGATAATACAAAAATTGGTAAACAGTGAGGTGGATAGCCTTAGATGACAGGAGGATATAGATGGCCTGATCAGAGACACGTGGAATTCAATTCATATCAGTGTGAGGTAATGCACTTCAGCAGGGCAAACAAGGAAAGGGAATACATGAACAATGGAATCCAAGGTAGGACCAGGGATCAGCGGGATCTTGGTGTGCATGTCCACTGTTCCCTTAAAGGTAGATAAAGGGGCTAAGGCAGCATATGAGATACTTGCCTTTATTAGCCAAGGCATATAGTTTAATAGCAGGGAGGTTATGTGGAACTGTATAAAATGTTGGTCAGGCCACAGCTAGAGTACTGTGTGCTATTCTGGAATCCACATTATAGAAGGGGTGTGATTGCTCCAGTGAGGGTGTTGGGATTTACCAGGATGTTACCTGGGCTGGAGAGTTTCAGTCACGAAGACTGGACAGACTGGAGTTGTTTCTCCTAGAGCAGAGGAGACTGAGGGCAGACGTGATTGAAGTGTTTAAAATTATGAGGAGCAACAGATAGAGTAGACAGGAAGGGACTTTTCACCGTGGCGAAGGGATCAATGACCATGGGGCATAGTTTAAGGTAAGGACATAGGTTTAGAGGGATTTGGGGAAATCGTGTTTCACTCAGAGGGTGATGAGAATCTGGAACTCAGGGTGGTAGAGGCAGAAATCCTCATAACACTGAAGCAATGTTTACATGTATACTTGTGATGCCAAGGCATACAAGGCTAAGAGCTGAGTGCCGGAAAATGGGATTAGAATTGTCAGGTGGTTGTTTGTGAACAATATGGACACAATGGGCCGAAGGGCCATTTTCTCTGCTGTAGGTGTCTATGATTCTGGATTACTACTCCAATGACATTAGTGCGACAACGCCACCTCACAGCTGAGCCACATAAACGAGAGAGGACTTCTGTCAAATGAGTTCTTGTTCCTAATAAAATCATTGTTCTCTATATCCTTCAGGACCCAATGATCCCTTGCAAGTGCCATCTCTGAACCAAACAGGCACAGGCTATCCTTTAATATTTAAACCATCAATTTTTTGATTCAGCTACATTTAATGTATAACATTTGTTAATAGATTTTCTCACTTGGTTGCACTGTGTAACACTCATCGGAGCAGAGAACTGACTCTGCTCTTATCCCTCTTCTGATGGTTGCAAAGTTAAAGAGCAGCACAATGAAATACTCGTCGGGAAGGGAATATGTGTCACCATACTAACACTGCAATAATAAGACCCAGCAACCATGGCCACTATTAACCTTAAAATGTTCCTACATCCTCAGAAGATGCCTCCAGCATGAGGGACAAACCTCTCCCACGCTCCTGCCTGCCCATCTCTGACAATGGGGCAGCCACCAGCCCTACACTGTTGGCACTGTCATTGGGCCTGATGCATATCTTGCCCACTGTCCAAAGTTGGATGTTCACGCATCACATGTGGAGTTGATACCTGCTACTGACCTAAATGTCTGAAAATTGTGAAAGACAGGAAGATTCCATGCTGTCTCTTGAACTGAACATGAATAGGATGGTGTAACTCTTCTCACCACAACAATGGTAAACACAAATGTTAAACAGATGTCCTGGTTTTCAAGCTGTTGTAAAAGACAGTTGGTAGCTAAAGGGGTTTGATAATAAGATGCAGGAGCAGAAGTAGGCCATTCATCCCATTGAGTCTGCTCCGCCAATCAATGGGATCATGGCTGATCTCCACTTTCCTGCCTTTTCCCCATAACCCTTGATTCCCTTATTGTCTAGCTCAGCCTTGAATATGTTAATGAAGAAGCCTCAAAGCCTTCTGCAGTATAGAATTTCACAGATTCACTCCCCTCAGAGGAGAGATTCCTCCTCATCTCCATTTTAAACATGCGACCCCTTATTCTGAGATGTCGTCTTCTGGCCCTCTCCCCCTCTTACACATGGAGAAACAACTTCTCCCCATCTACCTTATCAAGTCCTCTAATAACTTCTATGCTTCAATGAGGTCACCTCTCATATTTCTGCATTCCAATGAATACAGGCCCAATCTACTCAACATCATATATAAGACAATCCCTCTATGCCTGGCATCAGCCTGGCAAACCTTCTCTGGACCCCCTCAAATATCAGTATATCTTTCCTTAGGCAAGAGCCCAAACTGTTCACAATATTCCAGTTGTTGTCTGACTAGTGTGTAGATTTATCAAAACCTACCTTAACTGATTAATAGCTTTCAATGGGATAGCTGCTACATATGAGGATATAAAGCACTGTTCCTGGGAAGAGTTAACCAGTTGTTTTAAGTTGCAAGACCAGTTCTATTACTAAGTTCACCTAGCTATTCATAATATGCACTTACCTTTAAGTCAAGCCTGACGTCCAACAAGAAACTCTCATGTAATTCAGATGTAATGGAAATACGTGTTAAGTAGAATGCAATTAACCTACTCTATTTATCAAAATCGAACACCTATTGTTCTGGAGATTGTCTGTGGGCATCCTTCCCCTTTTTAATTCTATTCATTCACAGGGTGAGGGTGTCACTGGCTGGGTCAGCATTTTTTGCCCATCCCCAATTGCCCAGAAGGCAGTGAAGAGTCAACCACATTGCTGTGGATCTGGAGTCACATGTAGGCCTGACCAGGGAAGGATGGCAGTTTCCTTCCCTAAAGGATATTAGTGAAGCAGATGGGTTTTTCTGACAATCAAGAAAGCATTCATTAGGTCATCCACCTAATCTGCACATCTTAGGTCTGTGGAAGGAAACCCATGCAGACATGGGGAGAATGTGCAAATTCCACACAGACAGTTACCCAAAGCTGGAATCAAACCCATATCCATGGCTCTGTGAGGGAGCAGTGCTAACCACTGAGCCATCACTCCATACTTAGACTATAAGCAATAAGGAGGATCGATGGCAGCAAATCAGCCCAAAGCATCTCAGGTGATTCCAGTAAACACATCACAACAAATATCACATTGACAGTGGGCAGATTTCAACACATGTGCCAGAGAGTACAAATGATTGCAGCTATGGTAACCTGAGCAGAAATACATATGTTTGTAAACATTTAGTAAAACTAAATTATTAAAACAATTCAGAGAAAAGGAAGAGATAACAGAGTGTGGAGCAGGAGGAACACAGCAGTCCAGGCAGCATCACAGGAGCAGGAAAGTTGACATTTCAGGTTGGAACTCTTCCTTGGAAATGGGAAAGGGAAAGGGAGCTCAGAAATAAATAGAGAGAGGAGGGGTGGGGCTGGGGAAGGTAGGTGGGATGGTGACAGTTGAGTGCAGGTAGGGAGTGGTGGGGATTGGTCAGTAAGTTGGGAGGGGATAGGTGGGAGAAAAGATGGACAGGTTGTGTCAGGCCAAGGAGGCAGGCATGAGGGGGTTGGTCGTGAAATGATGCCAGGGAGGGGAGATTTTGAAACTGGTAAAATCCACGTTTAGGCCATTGGGCTGTTGGCTCCCAAGGCGGAATATGAGGTGCTGCTTCTTCAGTTTGCGGGTGACATCATTGTGACACTGGAGGCGGCCCAGGATGGACATGTCACCCAGGGAGTGGGAGGGGCGACCGGAAAGTGTTGTCGTTTGTTGCGAACAGAGCGCAGGTGCTCTACAAAGCAGTCTCCGAGCCTCGACTTGGTCTCAGTGATGTAGAGGCAGCCAGATCAGGAGAAGCCGATGCAACCCTCCCTCTCATCCCCACCTCCTTGACCTGACACAACCTGTCCATCTTCTCCCCCACCTAGCTGCCCCCCCACCTCACTGACCAATCCCCACCACTTCCTACCTGCACTCACCTATCACCATCCCACCTACCTTCCCCAGCCCCACCCCTCCTCTCTCTATTTATTTCTGAGCTCCCTTCTTCCTCCCCATTTCTGAGGAAGTGTCCAGACCCAAAACGTCAACTTTCTTGCTCTTCTGATGCTACTTGGCCCGCTGTATTCCCCCAGCTCCACACTGTGCTATCTCTGACTCCAGCATCTGCAGTTCTTACTATCTCTCAGAGAAAAGGAAGCTCTTTCTTTTAGGCACAGCTTCAATTAAGGAATTTCAGATCCTTCTCCCACTACACTTTGCCGTAAACTCATAAGCTTTCATATTTTGTCTAAACCCTATTTAATGAAACCCTTTGAGAAATGGAGTATTAGGCCAATCTGGGGCATACTTAACATTCTGACTTGTCACATTGACCCCAATGTATTGAGATCACTGGGACTCTTGTCCTCATTTTACCTATGTGAAGCAGTTCTACTTTCTTGATACAGTGTGCCCTGTTGGACTTCATTCATATATATTTAGATTTGAAAATATGTTGTCAATAAAGTAACAGAGTTAGAGATGGTAACATTGTAGAGAGGGCAACAGAAAGTATGGGACTTAGTGTACCATTGCTTTACCTCCTGAAACAATGAGAGAAAGAGTTGAGAAATAAACAAAAGGATGGAGAAGGAGAATGAATTAAAAGGAATGAATCCAATCTCAAAGCAGATACAAAAAGTAAATAGCGAGAGGGAAAGAAAGAGTACATTAAAAGAGAGAGGAAAAGTGAGAAAAACAATATAATTCTGCAGTTTTAAAATCTCCTAAATGAACTTGCATCCGAAGAAATCTGACTCCAAACTCCAAAGTTTGGGTAAGAAAGATTATTTAGCCAGGACTAACAATCCTCACTTAACTAAGGGGACACTGCTATTTACCAGACTTAACTTTACTGTGGAGTGATTAGTAAACAAAACCAGCAACCTCATGACAATTAAAGTAAGATTAAGTGTTCCCTGGAAGCTAACTGTGGAAACAAAGTGATCCAGCAACTCATAGCCTGTGAATTGCCATCTCATCCTCCCCATTATTTGCTGTCTGATTTATGCATCAAAAGAGCTTGTGACATTCTTTTGCTATTCCTTTTTCAGCAAACCTAGGCAACTGCGTTGTTAATTATTTCAGGAATTACTACAGGGCAGAACTAACCTGACTTAGGTTGGTCTTGTGCTTCTGTCTGACTAGGCTATTCAGCAGGTATCAGCTTCAACAACAATAATTTGCATTTGTAAAGAACCACAACCCCCACAACCCTTTCTAGCTACCCAAGCCAATAAAACATGCCAATCTTTTCCTCCTCCCATACTCACCACACTTTGCCCTTACACCTTAAATACTACATCAACCACTATCCACCAGGGAAGCACAGTGGGTCAGTGGTTAGCACTACTGTCTCACAGTGCCAGGTTTGATTCCACCCTCAGGCAACTGCCTATATGGAGTTTGCACATTCTCCCCATGTCTGTGTGGGTTTCTTCTGGGTGTTCCAGTTTCCTCCCACAGTCCAAAGATGTGCAGATTAGATGGATTGATCATGCCCAATTGCCCATAGTATACAGGGATGTGAAGTCTAGGAGGGTTAACCATGGGAAATGTGGGGATACAGGGATAGGGTAGGGGGGTGGGTGTAAGTGGGATGCTGTTCGGAGGGGCAGTGTGGACTCGATAGCCTGAATGGTTTGCTTCCACACTGTAAGGATTCTTCGGGTGCAGACCTTATTTCTCAGGTTGAGATTAAATGTAATTCTTAAATATTAATCAACAAATTCACAATTTAAAAATACTCTAATTGATAAAAAAAAATTCATTATATTTTGCTTACTTTAATCCCTTAGAAAAACAAGAATTTGCGCTCATAATACCACTTCAGAGACTTTATAAACACTTGGGGCTGTCAGTCAAATTGTGAATTTATTGACATCCCACTGTGATAATGATACATTATGAAATCAGTCATGTGGCACGAAGCTTATAAGTTTCCCTCAAAAGACAAAGCAAAATAATAAGCACTGATATGTTTTAATTTAAAATTAAAGGCCAGACAACTGAAATTCCTTGACAACACCTTTGACAGTTCTAATGAGTTACACAGTTCCAATACTTTTGGGTCCATCATGACTGCTTTTATCAATTCCAAAGTGCACTTGACCCAATAGATGCTTTATGTCTCCAAAAGAGCATGTGATCTCTCCAAAATGTGTCCTGGGACAATGTCCAAAAGACTAAACACCGAAAGACCTGTGGATGCTGTAAATCAGGAACAAAAACAGAAGCTGGTGGAAAAGCTCAGCAGGTCTGGCAGCATCGGTGAAGAGAAATCAGAGTTAATACTAACTTTGATTTTTCTTCACAGATGCCGCCAGACCTACTGAGCTTTTCCAGCAAATTCTGTTTTATGTCCAAAAAGGTATCCAGCTCTCCAAAAAAAAATCTGGTAAATTTGGGTCTTCTCCTAATAGGTCAGAAGGCACAGTCATGTTTTGGAGAATCCAATTGCAAAAATTGGATTTATTTGAAGATAGCTATACTTGAATATGTGTGTTTAACTTCATGAACCACAGATGTTCAAAGTACCACCAAAGGATTGCAGCGACTAATCCCATCCCCACCACAACACACCCTTCCCTGCTATAACTGGTGGGTATTGGGTTTGTGCACAGGGCCTTTCAGAATTGAGTCTCTGAAGTAATTTTGACTAACCTGGAGACTGTCTCCATCTTCACAAAAGTTCACTTTAATGCATCAGATCAACAACCTTTCATCAGAACCATTATGAAAAAGCTTCTTATTTAAGGAGCTTAGTCTGTCAGACAAGGAGATTACTGAACATTTAGCTCGGTCTGAGGAAGCCAGTATCAATTCTTCTCTCCAATGATCACTGCTTTGCATTTTATGAAGCAAGAATCTTTGGCTCTGTTCAAGTTGCAGTTAATTCCTGTGCTGCCGTTTGGTAATCTGCATACTAATTTCTTCCTGCATTGACAGTCTGAAACACCAGGGTTCATACTGCAATAAATCAAATCTGACAAACAGAAGTTTGTTGTTTGCTGTTTTTCCTCATTTCTTTTGTGCAGGAATTTTTGACTCTAGAGGTGAGAAATTCGCCTTCTTCATTAATGGGAGAAGTGATAGCAAGAGGAGCTGTGGACTAATTTCTTTGAATCAGTGACAAAACGTTATGCAGTCATATCTGAATGATTATGTATAATTAACCAAGACAAGTAAAACATATCTATTGTCGTTCTGCACACACACACACACACACACACACACACACACACACACACACACA
>NW_025971914.1:0-10108 GCF_021869965.1 Rhincodon typus
CTGAAGAAGGGTCTAAGCCCGAAACGTCAGCTTTCCTGCTCCTCTGATGCTGCTTGGCCTGCTGTGTTCATCCAGCTCTACACCTTGTTATCTTAAATATAAAAATAGATTATTTTCATTCACTCATTCTTTACAGAATGTTTTTGTGATCAGATCATGATCAAGTTGTTAATATTCTGTCATGTCCCCATGATTGGAAAGCTCTTGTAGATCTCCCTCAATTATAACCTTTAAATAATGAAAGCACAGAACGTGCTATGATGTATTACAAGTCCTTCCAGCTGCAAGGTTTTTCACATTGATCCTAATAACACAAAGATCCATTTTACATTTTCGAAGACAGAGAAAAGACTGTCAGGTTTGGAATAACCATGATTGCTACTGGGTACTGACTCATTGAAACATTAACAATACAATAATGTAAGGCCTATACCTCCCCAGTGTAGTATTAGAGGAATCAGATTCCCATTTCCCTAGCAATAACTCTACTTCTTGAGATGTGTCCTTGGTATCATTGGTTTATCGTAACTCTAGAAGAACAATTACATTAGCCAATTTGACATTAATAGATTTGACTTTGCACTCTCTTCTGGTGCTTTTGTAAGCTAATTCCATACTTACAAACAGTACAGCAGTCCTAAAACACAACCACATTATTGCAGAGTGCAGTGATGGGTTTTTACCTTAAGTTGCCCATATGAAGGGGATAATTCATATGCACCCTTTGGGAGGAAGAAAGAAAAGTGAAGACCCACGACTCTTGTTTTATACGTAACTTATATTTCTAGGAGTCAAATACAATTGGTAGTAGATTTCCTTTTAAATGTTTAATTTCTTTTCATTATAGGAAGTGACAGTCATGTAATGCAAACACCCATTCATTTTTCATGGGGGTTGGTTTAGCTCAGTTGGCTGAATGGCTGGTTCCCAACACAGTGTGATGCCCACAGTGTAGGTTCAATCCCTGTACTGGCTGAGTTTACCATGAAGGGCTTTCCTTCTCAACCTCTCCCTTTGCCTGAGATGTACTGGCCTGCTAGTTAAATCACCCCTGTCATCTCTCTCAAATGAGGGAGCAGCCTTATGTCTGGTAAGACAATGGCAACTTGACATTTTTCATTCAATCATTTCATGTTTATGGCACTGAAAAATCACCTGTCAATGTAGCATGTTATTCAGGGTTACAGGTCAAACATCCTGTCCAGTACCCAACATTTGACTTGTTCTAGGATTCACGGCTGCCTACTTCATGGGCCTGCCTGCTTGCAGTACCAGCAGCACCTACTCCTGAACTTTTAGTGTTACCAGGACTGCTGGAGCCTCCAGCCAGATTAGCCAGCTTGGGACTTCTCCTGTAAAGGTAGAGATCCCATTCTGCCTTTGTTAATATTGCCCACAATACGTAAAGTGTGCTGCATGATGGACCTTTTTTACCCTTTCTCTTACCCCGTTGCACATCACCACTGTAAAATGCAGCCAGTGTTAGTTGTATATTAATTTTAATTCACTTTTATAGCTCTAGGTTAACACTGGACTAAAGTTGTGCTAACATTGTGCTAATTGTGCTATTATCAATACTGTGCTAATGATTTGTTAGCACCATATAAGTACTACACTAAAACACTGTCATTAAGGATGGTCAATAAATGATGGCCCAGCCATAGCGTCTCAAAAAATAAAAATAATACGTGAAACTCCTACTAGGTTGATACTGTGCTGAGACCTTTCAGCACTGTTTGATAGTGCTGTAACAAAGCAGGACTAGTAATGTGGTACTGATGGGCTATTGTTACATCAGTACTCGTTGATGCTGCATCAATGCTGTTCCAATGAAACTAAATTAATATTATATTGATGCTAAATATATGGTGTTGAGATTGTGCTAAAATCATATCAGTATTGTGTTGACATTTTGTTATAATGATGATAATGTTGATTAATTTCTTTAAAGTAAAAGCAATCTGAAGGTTATCAGAACACATGGAAATACAGATTAAATTCACTGCAACATCATAGGTCTGGTCCACTTGGGATTTGGGAAATATCATGTGTAGGACATAATTGCTTACAGATCAATAACGTGGCTTATCATGCCACATTATACCCTTGAGCGTTTGCTACAGAAACTCTAGGATCAGCAAAATAATATTTTTGAAGTTTTATTCAGAAGTGACTTGATTTGATTTATCGTAGTCACCTATATCTAAGTACAGTGAAAAAGCTTGTGAGCAGGCAAATCATAACAAGCAAGAACATACAGATCATATGGTGTTCAGACAGAGTGAGGCATACAGATTACACTGCACAGGAGGAGTGCGAAGCAAGATCAATATTACCCAGATCAACATTATTTGGAGTTAGAGAGTCCATTCAGCAGTCTAATAACAGCAGGGAAGAAGCTGTTCTTGAACCTTTTAGTGCATGTTTTCAAGCTTCTGCACCTTCTGCCTGACAGAAGAGGTTGTAGGAGAGCATTATTGGGTGGGAGGGATCTTTGATGATGTTGGCAGCCTCTCTGTGGTAACAAGAAGTACAAATGGAGTCCGTGGTTGGGAGGGTGACTTCTGTGATGGTTTGGGTTGTGCACACAACCTTCTGTAGTTTCTTCCAGTCCTGGGAAGAGCAGTTGCTGTGCCAGGCCATTATGCACCCAGATAGACTTAATAAATATGGAGGATTATGACAGAACAATGTACACTTGGCATATAGGGAAGAGATAAACTGGATTAGCCAAATCACATTCAGTCTTTTCTGATATTGTAACACAAAACACCACTGCTATTGAATGTGTAACAGATTCATAGAACCTGTGCCATATTCATCTCTCTGACAGGAAGTGGACACAAGGATGGATATGAACTATGCACAATTCACTCTTTTCTACAGAAACCTGCTGTTTGATGCCCAGAAGTCAGTGAGTATAAATTTTGCACATTAGACTGACTTCAAGCCAATAGAGTGAATCCTCATTGCCCTTGCTCTAACTTTAAAATGTGCCGTGATTAGTTATTCTCGATCCCAAACACAGGATGCTATTTCTCACAATAAACACAGAATTAGCTATTTCCATACAACATACATAGCATCTGTTGTACACTATAACCACAGGATCCATTATTCCCTGGAATATTAATGATCCATATTCTGTGATAACATGCAGCATAAGAAATTACCATGTTATGTATACAAGGTCATTTAGTGTAATATTTTATCATATATATGGGTGGAATCTTCCCTGTTCCTATGTACCTATTGTTAAAATGGCTTGGGCTTATAAACTGAAAAAAACACCTGGCTCCTTTCACTTAGGTTATATCCTCTAGATCACTCCTGGTAGTCCATTACTTCCACACAGAAGTCACCTGATCACATCAATTAAGATTGTGTCCATATTTGCCACCTCCAGATATTCAGTGGCTGTTCAATAAATAAACTGTGTGAATCTCGCAATTACACTGCAGCATGTAACTTATTGCTAAGTGCTGGTCAGTTTCTGTTGATACAGCCTCTGCTTTTATGTGTGCAGATAATCGAACAGTTGGAGTTGTCTTTTCCTCTGAGGTAAGGAGCTTCTTCGTTGGTTTGATTGTATTCTGATTTTTTAAAAAATACTTTTGACCCTTGCCCTTACTCCATTTAAAAATGAACTCTTGACACAACCACCCTCTGACCAGCTAATTTCCAGCTCTTTTCCAAAATAATCAGGATTAATTTTGATCTGGCCAACTTTATCATTTTTCTTTTTACTGAATGTATTGATTTTGCATGGAACACATTATATGAAGCATCAGTGCAGATGATCCAGGCAATTGAAAACTGAAGTATCTCTTGGATCATGGATGTACTCAGCACAGAAGGAGACCAGTCAGTCTATCATACTTTTAAACAACTATTACTATTTGATGTGGAGGTGCCGTTGTTGGACTGGAGTGGACAAGGTCAGAAATCACACGACACCAGGTTAGAGTCCAACAGGTTTATTCGAAAACACAAGCTTTCAGAGCCTCGCTCCTTCTTCAGGTGTTAGTGAGAGAGGTAGTATCAGACACAGAATTTGTAAGTAAAAGGTCAAATATTCACATCACTGATGAGAATGTACTAAACAAACCTAAGATATTGTTAAATCTTTAATCAGTTAGAAGGTTTTATTTGATTAATATGCATATGTAAATCCCCAAATCCCTTTCAAGTCATGGTCCTGAGAGAACTAAAGGTTTTATCAGTGTAAAGAAGAGGTGATGCTTTAGGTCACACAATGCATGTTAGGCATGAGGCCTTGTTTATAATCTGTTTGTGCTTTGGTTTGGTGTCAGACTGGTTTTATTTCTAAAGTGGGAATTTATAAAACACCATTTTGACTGACTGGCTATAAATTGTGTGTTTTTTGAACAAAATAGAATGTATCTGCAAATACATATTCACCCCAAAGATTCACATGTGCATGAGTGTTTGTGTGTGTGTGTGCGTGTGTGTGTGTGGGGGGTGTGGCGGGAGGGGGGGTGCGCTGTGGTGGCAGGGGAGGTTTCAAAGAGAGAGCACGTGTGTGTGAGGTAGAGTCTCTGTCTCCCACACGCACACATACACTGTCTCTCTCACGCACGCACATCCACACACACACTCTTTCTCTCTCCCACACACGCTCACTCTTTCTCTCTCTCTCTCTCTCTCACACACACACACGCACAAACTGTCTCTCTCCCACTCACACACTTTCTCTTCACCACCCCCACCCGACACGCACAGACACGCACACACACTCTCTCTCTCCCTCACAAACACACACACACACACACACACACACACACACACAGGAATCTATGGGGTGAATTTGTATTTGCAGATACAGTTTATTTTGTTCAAAAAGCACACAATTTATCGACAGTCAGTCAAGGTGGTGTTTTATAAATTCCTGCTTTAGAAACAAAACCAGTCTGACTCGAAACTAAAACATAAACAAATTCTAAACCTCACACCTAACATGCATTGTGTGAGCTAAAATGTCACCTCCTCTTTACCCTACTAAAACCTTTAGTTCTCTCAGGACCATGACTTGTAAGGAATTCGGGGATTTACATACACATATTAATCAATTAAAACCTTCTAACTGATTAAAGATTTAACAACATCTTAGGTTTCTTTAGTATATCCTCATCAGTAGTATGAACTTTTACGTATAAATTCTGTGTCTAATACTACCTCTCTCACTAACATTGAAGAAGGACTGAGGCTCTGAAAGTTTGTGTTTTCAAGTAAACCTGTTATTGTGTTTCTTTTTCCTTTGTTCATTCACAGGATGAGGGCATTGCTGGCTAGGCAGCAATTATTGCACATCCCTAATTGCCCAGAGGTCAGTTAAGAGTCAACCATATTGCTATGGATCTGGAGTCACATGTAGGCCAGACCAGGTAAGAAGGGTAGTTTCCTTCCCTAAAGGGCATTAGTGATCCAGATGGGTATTTCCTGACAATCAACAATGGATTCACAATCATTAGATTCTTAATTTCAGATGTTTATTGAATTCAAATTCCACCATCTGCTGTGGTGGGATTTGAACCCAGGTCCCCAGAATGTTGTCTAGATCTTTGGGTTAGCAGTCCAGCAATTATACGACAAGGCCATCACCTCCCCCAGTGAAAGCATGTGTATTTCTGACTGATAAACAAGAGTGTTAGGTTTAGCCTAGGCTTAACCTTATCACTTACCTCTATGCTCACTTTAAGTTATCACAGTCACAGACTTTGTATGGCACAAAGGAGGCCATTTGGCCCATCATGCTTGTACTGGTTCTATTAGCTAGTGCCAATCTCCTGTCTTTACCCCATATTCTTGCACATTATTTCTATCCAAATAATCATCTTAAGTGCCTCAATAGAACCTGCCTCCACCACATTTCCAGGCAATGCATCCCGTACCTTAACTTCTTACTGTATGAAAAAGTTTTTCCTCACAATACTATTGCTTCACTTGCAATCACTTCAAATCTATGTCCTCTTGTTCTTGTGTCATTTATGAGCAGAACCAGCTTCTCCATATCAACTCTATTCAACCTGTTCATGATTCTGAAAATCCCTTTCAAATAGAGTCATGGGGTCATAGAGTAATACAGCATGGGAACAGGCCCTTCAGCCCAAACCAGTCCATGCTGACCATCGTGCCCACTCAGCTTCCCTCTCTCCAAGTAGAACAGTCCTATCTTCTTCAAACTATTCTCATAACCGAAGTTTCTCATATTTGGAACCATCCTTATAATTTTTTCAATGAAGAGAGAATTTCAATTTCTCCTCTTTCTACTTGTCATTCTGGATAAGGTACATTATTTTTTTCTAAGATTGTGCAATTAAGACTTAGTACTCAACATTGATTAGTAGGGTTATACAATAAAACAGTTAGTTAAAAATTCCCAATCCCTCCATCACTGTTGAATCTTTTAGTCTTACTTTCATCAAGATATTCACAGAATACCAATATAAAGGCAAACTGTATGAATAAGAGTGTTGATGAATTAGCAAGTGGATTCTGACTGGTGGGGGCATTGCCATGGAGAATACATCAGTTACATGATGACTGAAAGTTAACTGCCAAGCTTTGTTTAAATTTAAAGCAGACAGAGTGACTGTGATTGGTCATTTTATGGTCCTGAGGAAAGGATCAGAGAGTGGCTGTCACTTATTTCATTATGCTTAAACCTGTTCTTTCTGTCTGCAAAGATCAGAGCCTTGTATATTATTGTATGTAGCTTCCAGTCTATGCAAGAGTCAATCTGTCTGGTTTAGTTAGGGGAGGGAGAACTTGGGAAGCCCGGACCTTAGAGACAGGGACCAGTTTTTGAGAGGGGTTCAGTGATGGAAGCACCCGCATCTCCCTCTCCCACCCGAGGAGGATAACTTGTCAGACTCGCCTCCTTCACTGACTGATTCCCTCCCGCTGGTCTCAAGATTATGGCTGGAGCAGAGAGCAACCCTTATAAATTAACGACTTTAATTTTTGTGAGAGTCGATGGTTTGCCCTAGGCTTTGCTTACTCCCCCTGTGAAATTGCAGACAAGTTTGGGTGGGAGGGTAAGTGTCAGCAATTGGAACTTCTACAGGTTCCTTACCCCCATCTGAAAAAGCACATAGAGTCATATAGCACAGAAACAGACCCTTTGGTCCAATCAATCTTTACTGAACATAATCCCAAATTAAATTAGTCCCACCTGCCTGGTCCTGGCCCATAACCCTCCAAACCTTTCCTATTCATGTACTTATCCAAAGGTCTTCTAAACATTGTAATTGTACTCACATCTACCCCCCACTTCCTCAGGAAGTTCATTCCACACACGAACCACCCACTGTGTAAAAGATTTGCACCTCATGTCTTTTTTAAATCTTACTTCTCTCACCTTAAAAATATATCCTAGTCTTGAAATGCCCCATTCTAGGGAAAAGACCCCTACAATTACCCCTCATGATTTTCTAAATCTCTATTAGGTCATCTGTTAGTGTCCTATGCTCCAGTGAAAAAAGTCCCAGTCTATCCAGTCTTTCTTTATAACTCAAACCTTCCATATCCAACAATATCCTGGTAAATCTCTTCTGAACCCTCTCTAGCTTGATAATATCTTTCCTACAACTTGTGTGAGTCTGTAAAATTCTGTCCAGTCACAGTTGTGCTAAGACATCTAATTCAAGGCTTGTAAAAGCAGCCCCTTTTAAACAGAACTAAACAAACTGTTCTAAGATTTGATATTTGCTCTGTACTGTGTGGGTTCATCACATATGATTATTATGTTGGAACTTCCATTTGGACAGAATCATTCATAGCTTTAACTTTGATTTATATGTCTATACTATGTGTGTTAAGAAGGGGAGATGTGGTTTTAGGAGATAGTAAGAACTGCACATGCTGGAGTCAGAGTCAATACTGCGTCGAGCTGGAGGAACACAGTAGGTAGGGCAGCATCAGAAGAGCAGGAAAGTTGACGTTTCGGGTTTACACCCTTCATCAGAACTGGAGAGGGGGAAGGGAGCTCAGAAATAAATAGAGGGAGGGGGTGGGTCTGGGGTAAGGTAGGTGGGATGGTGATAGGTGGATGCAGCTAGGGGATAGTGGGGATTGGTCAATGGGAAGGGTGGGGCAGATAGGTGGGGAGGAAGATGGACTGGTTGTGTCAGATCAAGAAGGTGGAGATGAGAAGGAGGGTTGGACATGGGATGAGGCCAGGGCTGGGGAGATTTTGAGACTGGTGAATTCTATGTTGAGGCCATTGGACTGTAAGCTCCTGAGATGGAATATGAGGTGTTGTTCCTCCAATTTGCATGTGGCGTTATTGTGGCACTGGAGGAGGCCCAGGATGGACATGGGAGTGGGAGCTAAAATGGTTGGCAACCAAAAGGTGTTGTTGATGATAGCATACAGAGCGCAGATGCTCTGCGAATCAGTCACCAAGTCTGCGCTTAGTCTCACAGATGTGGAGGAGACCACATCGGGAGCAATAAATACAGTAGACCAGGTTGGAGGATGTACAGGTGAATCCCTGTCGGATCTGGAAAGATTGTTTGGAGCCTTGGACGGAGGTGAGGGGGGAGGTGTAGGGGCAGGTGTAGCACCACTTGTGATTGTAGGGGAAGGTGCCGGGTGTGGTGGGGTTAGTGGGGAGTGTGGAGCAGACAAGGGAGTCATGGATTGAAGGCAGATAAGGGTGGGGAGGGAAACAGCTCTTTGGTGGTGGGATTGGATTGCATGCGACGGACGTGGCTGAGGATGATGCGCTGGATGCGGAGGTTGGTGGAGTGGTATGTGATTTTAGTTTTATTTTTGGGTTCTGTGAGTGGCGCTGGATTTCTGGAAATTTGTTCACCTGCACTTCAATGAGCCTTTCCAAACCTTTGAGGTGAATAGATCAGTACCTTGTAAACAAGGGTAAAAAGGGCAAAAAAATTGAGTTGTTTCTGAGTAACAATGATATAGGGAGACTGAGACAAAAACGAGTTATTTCAGAAGCAGAACTATCCAGAAGGTGTGTAGGTTTCTTGCAGAAAGAGGCTGGCCATTCAGGAAAAAAAAACCTATAACATCATTCATGCAGTCTAAAACAGGACAGAAGGAAAGAAGTCCTCCATGTCTGTCCAAGAAATAGAAGGCAGGCAATGGAAGAAGAGTTTAAGGAACTCATTACAAAATAAGTGAGTTGTGTCAGTATTTTGTTTAACAGTCTCAGGAAGAGACATTAACTAAAGAAGTAGCATCAAGTGAGTGTAGAACTTTGCCACAAATAAACCAAATACAGCTATGTCTACTGAACAGGGGACTTTATTGTGGAATAATAACAGACAGTACTGGTAAAGCTCAGCAGGTCTGGCAGCATCTATGGAGAGAGAAACAGAATTAATGTTTTCAGTCTGATGTGATTCTTCTTCTGAGCTTCTGCACCTTAATGCAGAAACAAGGTGATCCTTCACTGAGATTTAAGTATTTGTCAGGTTGAGGGCAAAGTGATTTAACCTTTATCTCTGAAATTTGTATAAGACTGTTTCAAATAGTTCTTGATAGTAAATATCGTGAGTGACTTTTCATTTTGTATGCAAGAAACTTCCATGTTCTTCCATGAAAAGGACAGTTCAGCCTCTTCCGAACATTTTCAGTGACTTAACACACAATCAAATTGCAAAGTAAAACATATGGTCTATCAAGCCAGATTTCACTTTGGGATCTCTCTTGTCCAGTATTACCGTCAACTAGGATCATAACAACTGAATTAATTTATTTCAGTGGACCCAGTAGTAGAGGTGCTATCGATGCATTGAGCAACCCTGAGTTAGTAATGTGATTGTTCCCCAATCTGATCACTATTCTCTGATGTTGGCTTGTGATGCATGTAAGGAAATCAGATAAGTACAGGGTTGTGATCGTAGATTATAGCCCTTGATCACCTATGGTGTCATTGAATTATTATTTCCAGCATATGTTTTTCTTTAAAAGGGGACAGGTTCAACCAAAAAAAGAGACTGTGGATGAAAATTCAGTGATGGTCTACAGAGTCCTAAGTTGGACGCATGGAATATCATATCTGTACATAGCCAGGGAACCTTCAAGCAGGATGAGTAAAAAGGAAAAAAAAATAAGAGAC
>NW_025971915.1:0-10108 GCF_021869965.1 Rhincodon typus
TCCTGCTCCTCTGATGCTGCTTGGCCTGCTGTGTTCATCCAGCTCTATACCTTGTTATCTCACTTTATTGTCTTAATTTTGTTTAGATCTTAATTTATATTTTCACACTTTAAATTTTACATTATTAAGAAATAAACTGATTGTCTATATACTTAGTCACCTTCCTGTTCCTACAACTTTGAGAATGGTGCCCACGTTAATGGATTTGCATAACCCAATCACATTGTTTTATTCCAGTTCAAATTCTGATAGCATGCAGCCTTAAACAAAAGTGGAGCATGATGATAGATTGATGTCATTGGATGGTGTCGAACATTAGACAACTGGTCTAGCCTGTGTTTATTACAACAAAACCAAACCTGTGCCCAGATTCTCTGATCCAATGATTTAACTGTCAATTTTAACCGAGGGAACATTGCTTGTGGACAGCCGATTTTCTGTCTATGCAGTATATTTCTGATTATTCCATGCCCGTGCAGTTTAGAAGGAATGTTGCAGATACCTTTTCGATTAAATTTCTTCTCCAACTTTTTTTGAGTCCTTCCTAAAATACTGTGACTAGAATTGGACATTATACTTTTATTGAGGCTTAACCGATGATTTGTAAAGGTTTAACGTAACTCCTTAGCTTTTCCACACTGCCTCAATTAGTAATGATCTTTCAAATGGCTGAATGACCTGATGTGGATTTTCTGCACTGTCTTTGTTTCAATCTTTACTGCATATATGATGGTAAAATCAAACAGTAGGTGGCAGTGTCTTTCAACCTGTGACCTGTAGCAGTGCCTTTCCTTAAAAAAACCGTCATTGTATGGGATTCCTCATTTAAGTTTCAAAGCATAGTTAAATTCTTACATAATTATTACTCCACAATAATTCTTTGTCGTAATGATCTTGCTGAGAACAGAGGGAGGTATAATAGATTATTTTTGTGGTTCTGCTTTGTCTTCAGATTTTGAAATAATTGCATTTTCCCTTTTTAATATCATAGATAAAGAATTGTATCACTTGATTTGAACAGCAGGGATATTGAGATCTTTACATATTGCAGAGAAATTCAGCTTATGTCTATATACTTTTAAGCAGCAAACAAAAGCAACTTGATGTTTCTGTTTCTCTTTGAATTGTGACAATCTGCAGTTGTTGTTAGACACTATAATGTTCTTATTTATTGCAGGCATATGTGAGAAAGCACAAGTAATTCTTTCCTGTGAATTATTTTAAGCAGAATATCATTCAAATCTGTGTCACAGGAACAGTGGTGTTGATGTGCATTTGCATGTTCTATAAGATAATGGCTCTGAAAAATTTAATGTTGAAGTTGCATTAGCTCCACCCAGCCTGATGACATCATTCGGTGTCGCACAAGGTCCTGATGGAGACAGAGAGTCATAGAGTAATACAGCATGGAAACAGGCCCTTTGGTCCAAACTGGTCCATGCTGATCATGGTGCCAACTCAGCTAGTTCCAATTGCCCACATTTGATCCAAATCCCTCTGAACCCTTCCCATGCACGTACCTATCCAAATGTTTTTTAAACGTTGCTATTGTACCTGCCTCAACCACTTTCTTCGGCAGCCCATTCCAGAGATGCAGCACTCTCTGCACGAAGTTGCCCCTCAGATGTGCCATACCTAGCTCATAGTAATTATTGCCTAATAAGTTAATATTAATTGCACCTAAAACTATCATGCAATGAGGTATACCTTGTTATGTAAGACACATACTATTTCTTGTTAAGACTTGGTCCATCCTCTCTCAATGAAAAGTAGACAAGCCCTAAACTGCCCCAGCCATGCTACCAAAGGTTGATAACCAGAAGATACAACATGCCAGCAACGTTGGTACCTAAATGTGAAACATTTATACTTTATAATATTACATGAAATGACATGCATATTCAAGCTTATGAAAAAATACTGAGATTTGAGACTGGTTTTCATCCTCATTTATAATTGCCATGTCATATGTTGCCATTTAGTTCATCAAAAAAGTTGAAAATATTGATGCTTTATTTCTGAAAAATGACTGACATCAGATAAGGAAAGTAATGGTGAACTTATCCTTTCTGCCAGTTAATATTCTAAATTTGGTTTGCTTGATTGCAGTATTTTTAAAGCTGTGTTTGTTGATGCTCAGTAAAATGTGCACTAGCATTGATATCCATCCAAAATGTATTTAAACAAAGAGTGAGAAATACCTAACACGATAAAAAAAATGAAAATAATATATTGTGTAAGTAGTTTTAAACTTCGGATTTTTATCTTTAATTTAGTAAAATCAGTTTAATTTGCATAGACATGCGCATTTGGAAATAAGCGCTGTGAGCATATGCAGTCAGATCATTGGTGTCATTACCACATCCTGTTTATCTTGGGATTATATAAAATGTACATTTCCTCCTTTACCCACCGATTTTCTACTTGCTTTTATCTCTCATCGATGGTGTATTTTCCACAGGTGCATCAGTAAAATAGTCTTTCTTGCATCGTACTGGACTGAGCTTTGTCAGCATGTTAAATCCACGAATAGCTAAGGTAACAGCAGTGTGTACCAACTACAAGAATCACTGCAGTAGCTCATGCAACAGCACTTTTCAAACTCACTACTTCTGTCACCAAGGACAGCAGATGCATGGGAACACCACCACTATACTTACCCCTCCAGGCCATATACCATCCCTGAGTTAGAACTATTATCAGTGTTCCTTCACTGTTATTGGGTCAAAATCCTGGAACTCCCTCCCTAACAATGGTATGGGTTGCCGTCCACCCACAGGACTGCAGCAGTTAAGAGGCAGCTCACTACCGCCCTCTCGGGGGAAGTTAGGGATTTGCAATAAATGATGGGTATGAATTTGCTGTAGGATCATTACATTTAATGGTATAGTTTCATAGTTTGACAAGTGCAGAAGAATACATAGGGTAGATAAGAGATGTGAATGTTTGGTTTAAAGGGAAAATAACCCTTTTTATCTTCAAATGAACCATTTTAAGGGATACAGGGGCTACTCAAACTCTTGTTGGAGAAGGATTTAGTTTGCTCTCCAAAGAGTTCAATGAAAGCCAATGTGTTGATAAGTGGGATCAGGAGAGAGTACATCTTGGGTCCCTTGTACAAAGCCTAACTGGAGTGTGACTTGCAGTCTGGACTATTGGCAGAAGGTAGTTAAGAAATTACTTGTAGAAGGAGTTAATTTTCTTCTGGGGAATGATTTAACAGGAATGAAAGTTGTGGCTTTGCTTATTGTTACAGGAAGTACAGTTGAGGCTTAAGGAATGAAATAATTGTAAGAATGGGTTCTGGGTATTTTTTTGTTGCATGTGGTGACCAGAGCAATGGCTAGACAAAATCTATTACCAGACTTCACAGTGATATCACATTCAGATGTTAAGGGAGCTGAAGCTCTTTTTCAGAGTGAGGATAACTGAGGAATAGTGTTTGGCATGTCTTCATTGATTGAGACTCAGGATAGTGTCCTTGGCCCAACCATCTTCAACTGTTCATCAATGATCTTCCCTCCATCATAAGGTCAAACGTGGAGAAGTTCATTGATGATTGTACAATGTTCACCACAATTCACGACTTCTCAGATACAGGAACAGTCCATGCCCAAATGCAGCAAGACCTGGACAATACCCAGGTTTGAGATGACAAGTGACAACTGACATTCACACCACACAAGCAGCAGACAATGACTATCTCCAACATTATTAACATCCCAAAGGTTACCATTTTCTAGAAACTAAACTGCATTAGTTATATACATACTGTGATTACAAGAGCAGATCAGTGGTGAGAATCTTGCAATAAATAACTCACCTTCTGACTCTCCAAAGCCTGCCCACCATCTGCAAAACGCAAGTCAGGAGTGCGATGGAATACTCCCCAATTACCTGGATGAATAAAGCTTTGATAACATACAAGAAACTTGTTATGATCCAGGTCAAGGTGGCCTGGTTGATTGGCATCACAACCACAAACATCCATTCCCTCCACCACCTCCCTTAGTAACAGCAGTGTGTACTATCTACAAGATGCACTGAGGAAATTCACCAAAGCTCCTATAACAAAACCCTTCAAACCCATGTGCTTGTTGGCCACTACCAACAAGAAGGACAAGGGCAAGAGATACACGAGCACATCATCACCTAGATGTCCTCCTGCAAGCTCCACACCATCCTGACCTGGAAATATATTGCCATTCCTTCAGTGCCACTGGATCAATATCCTGGAACTCCTTCCTGAACAGCATTGTGGGTGCACCTACAGAGCATGGACTACAGCATCTCACCACCTTCTCATGGGCAGTTAGGATGGGCAATAAGTATTGGCCCGGCCAGCAATACCTACATCCAGTCAGTGAATTTAAAATAAAACCAACTGTGACCACCTTTACTTTTTTACAAAGACAGATTCATACCCAGTTCCACAATTAGAAGAATACATTGATACGTGAGACAGTGCCTCATTCATTGCTAAGATCAACCTATTGAAGGGGAACTGGCAAGTGCCATTAATATCAAGGGCTAAAGAAATATCTACTTTTGTTATACCAAATGAATGTACCAATTGTCCAGTGATGCCATTTGGGTAAAAGAATATCGCAATTACATTCCAGAGGCTTATGAATCAGGTTGGAGTTGAGGATCGTAACTGTAGTTTATTTAGATTGCAATTGGGTACATTGTAATTGTTAAGACATGGGAAGAGTGCATAAGATGAGTTGAAGACCGTTGTAAGCAATTACGGTTGGCTGGCCTAGGAATAGGTTTAGTCAAAGATGAGTTGCGAAAAGTGAAAGTAACTTACCTAGGACATATTATCGAACAAGGATGTGCTTTGCCAAGAACAGTGAAGGAGAAGATTCTATTAGAATTCCCTGTTCCTAAAACTAAATGAAAAATCATGAGATTTTTCACAATATGAGAGCTTTACTGGAAATTTGTGCCTAATTTCAGCATGATATTTGCACTTTTAACAAATTTGTTAAATAAACATGCCAAAGTTTCATGTGAGCAGAATGCCAAGCACCCTTTGAGAAGCTGATGGCAGCATTAATAAATGAACCACTGTTGGCTGCCCTGATTTTACCAAACCTTTCAAGATTGTGATTGATGCTAGTGAGTTGGAGCTAGGTGCAGTCTTAACACGAACCTTGACATTTTAATTTTTAAGTAAGTTTTTTGAAGAGAAAGTATTTTAATTCTTAGTGGTACTGTGCCAGAGAAAATTAGAAATTGGTATGTTGATTCAGCAAAACTGAATTATATTGTATTTAAAATGCCTGCTCCATCAGCAGTAAATGACAGTCATGCACCAATATCTATGTGTGCACATGGATGAGAAACTTACCAGCATTGAAAATGAATATATTTTATCCTTTTTTACTGCAGTATGTATCTTGATAGCTTAAAAAGAGCATCATTGAAGTTGAGAATTAATAGGGGAATCAGTGACCTGGTTACCAGGACTTCCAGCTTGGGGAAGGACATTTAGGCTTAGAAGCTGTTAAATAGATGATAGGGATCATTAATAGAGAATAAATGTATCACTATACTAATAAGAATGTTGGCAAGGTTAGTATATAGGGTGAAATATGATGGCCAAGACTCTCAATGTGTAATTATGGCAGCCAGTGTGATGGCTGCAGGGAATATCTTAGAACATCATTCACTCTTTTCAAATTGTCTTTGTGTTTCTCATTAGTGTTATTGTTTTAGGAAGGGCTTGGGCAGCGGCAAAAACAGAATCTTGGAGACAGAGAAAATATTTTTAAACCTAAGCTGAGGCTCTACGACTCATTCTGATCTAGTGCAACATTATTATGTTGTTATTATTTTTCATTTTTAAGTAAGTTTTTTGAAGAGAAAGCATTTTAATTTACTTGTCGTTACTATTATTATTTTGTTTCCTCCTGTTGTCCTGGCCCAGATAAGTACACAACCGATGTAAATCTTGAAATGATATGAATCTGTCTCATTTAGCAAATTCACAGGAACCTTTCAAACGCAGGAGTGTTGAAAAGGAATAGAAATTGTGCTGTGAAAAGTGTGTCTTTGGACTAAATCCAGAGTCAACACTGTACACGCACAAGTGAAGCATTCATTTTTGGCGATCGCATGATCTGATTCTTGAGAATTGAATTTATTAATAGTGTTGCCACTTTCCTTGAACCAACATTGTTGATGACTTTTGTACTTCTTTTGTTCAACCATTAAAAATGTTACAGAATGTTACAGGAAGAGGATTTATTGGTGAACAAAACATGATGAAAAGTAACTAAAAAGGCTTTAGGATACCAAGAAGCAAAGAATAGAGTGCAGAAGTGTACTGGGGGTAAGACTGAGCTAGGAATACAATACAATACAGTATAGGACAGGGGCAGGCCCTTCAGCCCATCTGCGCCGATTTCGAATCCTTATTTAGACCTGCTTGTTATTGCCTGTGTGCAGTATCTATCCCTCTGCCTGCCTCCTGTTCATGTGTCTATTAAGACATGCTTTAAATGTTGCTAACGTGCCTGTTTCCACCACCTCCACTGGCAGTAAATCCCAGGCACGCATGACCTGCTGTGTGAAAAATTTTCCCTGTACTTCTCCTCGAAACCTTTCCTCTCTCACCTTGAACCTGCACCCTCTCCTAGTTGGCCTTTCCACGCTGGGGGTAAAAGAAGCCTCTGGCTATCCACCCTATCTGTGACTTTCATAATTTTGTAGACCTCTATCAGTTCAGCCCTCAGCCTCAGTCTTTCCAGTGAAAACTTTTATTTTGCACAAAGAGTGGTTCATGTGTGGAATGAACTTCCAGAGGAAGTAGTAGATGTGGGTACAGTCACAATGTTTAAAAGACATTTAGATATGCACATCAATAAGAAATGTTTGGAGGGATATGGGTCAAGCGCAGGCAGGTGGGTGTAGTTTAGTTTGGGATTATGGGCAGCAATGACTGGTTGGACCAAAGGGTCTGTTTCCTGTGTTGTATAACTCTATAAAACAATCCAAGTTTATCCAACCTCTCCTCATAATTAAAACCATCGAGACCAGGCAATATCCTGGTAAACTTCTCTGCACTCTCTCCAAAGCATCCACCTCCTTCTAATAGTGTCGAGGCCAGAACTGCATGCAATATTCCAAATGTGGCCTAATAAAATCCCAAGACTGGGATTTAATCAAAGGTTGTGAAGTCGTGATCCAGAGATTGATAGCCTGGGTTCTGTCATGATAGTTTTAGAATTTTGATTCAGTTTTAAAAATCTGAAAATTAAAGCTAGTATTAGGAAAGCATCCTTTAGGATATTGACTAGTCATAAAAAAAGAATAACTGGTGTAGTTAAAACAAAGTGCTGGAGAAACTCAGTGGCAACATCTGTGGAGAAAGATGTTGCCAGCCTTAATGTCTTCTTCAGAACTGTTCTGAAGAAGACTCACTGGACTCAAAATGTTAACTCTGTTTCACTGTACGGATATTACCAAACCTGAGTTTCTCCAATAGTTGCTTTTATTTCAGATCTCCAGCATCTGCAGTATTTTGATTTTATTTAACTGGTGTAATAATGTCTTTGTGGAAGAAAAATTTCCATTTTACCCAGTTTCAACCCATTTGTGACTCAAGTGCCACAGAAGCATTTTGGCTGATGCTTCATTGCCTTCTGAAATGGCCTAGCAGAATATTCAGTTGAGGATAACTGGGAATGAGAAGACAGACGATAGGTGGGAGAGGGTCACTGCACAGCAGGCATTTTACAAACCTCATTTTCTCCAACTTCTACTCCAGAAAACTAAGAATACTCCAAACTTCTGAAACCACAGCAGAAGGAATCTGCTGTGAGAGTGACTGGAATGAGTAAACAGTGTCAAGTAATAGCGCGCAAAATGATTTCTAGGATGGTTATTAACAAGCTGGAGAGGGTTAAGAAGAGATTTATCAGGATATTGCCAGGAATGGAGGGTTTGAGTTATGTGGAGAGGCTGAATCGGATGGGACATTTTTCATTGGAGTGTAGAAGGTTGAGGGATGACCTTATAGAGATTTATAAAATCATGAGGGGTATAGATAAGGTGAATGGCAGGCGTCTTTTCCCTAGAGTGGGGGATTTCAAAATTAGGGGCATATTTTTAAGGTGAGAGGCAAAAGATTTAGAAAGACATTAGGGGCAATTTTTTTACAAAGAGTGGTTCGTGCGTGGAATGAACTTCCACAGGAAGTGGTGGATGTGGGTACAGTTAAAATGTTTAAAAGACATTTGGATAAGTACATGAATAAGAAAGGTTTGGAATGATATGGGCCAAGCACAGGCAGGTGGGACTGCTTCAGTTTGGGATTATGGTCAACATAGATTGGTTAGACCAATGGGTCTGTTTCCTTAGAAATAGTAAGAACTGCCGATGCTGGATTCTGAGATAACACAGTGTGGACCTGGAGGAACACAGCAGGCCAGGCAGCATTAGAGAAGCAGGAAAGCTGACGTTTCGGGTCAGGACCCTTCTTCAGAAAACTGTTTCTTTGTCTGTTTCCTTGCTGTGTGACTCAATGACATTATGATTTTATTTGCTATATACATGCATTTACTAAAATAGGTTGCTATCAGATATATTGGGGTTTGAGGTGTGAGAAATATCAATAAATTGGTTCGTTTTCTTAATCATATCATTTGCTGTGGGGGTTAAAATATTTCCAGGTCGAGGGTAGGGCCACCTCATGGCATGTTGGAGTTCCTCATTGAGTCACCGTGAAATATAAGGAAATGTCTTATTGGCTCCTGGTGTAGTACTGATTTCTTATTTGTGCCATGTTGCACTTGAAAATCATCGAATTGAGATAATGCCCTATTCCAAAGGACATGGCTATTTTGCCAGTTTGCTGAAGCCTGGGAGCAAATTGCTCATCCTCGCTTATAATAGAAGTGCATGGCCGTGGGAGTCCCAAGGTGGGCCACAAATCCTTTTAAAAATGTTTCCAGAATTTAACCTGTTTGATCAGTAACCTATCTTGCAGGAAGTGTACTGAAATATGCAAGACTTGTATTTGACTTGCTTCAAATATTTGTCAACTTATACAAGGGAATTGCAGAGAAGAGCTGATTCTGTTCCTAGATTTGAAAGAGAATGCCTCAAATTTTGTACTAGTTTGATGTAGCACGTCTTCAGAACTATTTGAACACTCCTGGAATGAGATCAGCAGAATGTCTGAGAGAAAATTGTCACTTTTTTTTATTCACTAGTGGGATTTGGGCATCGCTGGCTGGCCAGTTTTTTTTTGCCCGTCCCAAGTTGCCCTTGAGAAGATGGTGGTGAGTTGCCTTCTTGAACCACTGCAGTCCACGTGCTGTAGGTTGACTCACAATGCCATTAGGAACGGAATGTCAGGAATCCCAGCGGCAGAGGAGCAACGGCATATATTTCCGAGTCAGGCTGGTGAGAGGCTTGGAGGGGAACTTGCAGTTGGTGGTTTATGATTTTGTTTGTCTCAATTTTTAACCAATCAAATCTAAGAATACATACTAAAAATTCTGTTATAGGAAATGCAATCCTGATATTCTGGTGAAGCAACAGTTTTTTTTCTGTATTGCTCTATTTTTGCCCTGTCTGCCTGTCACAACTGTATGTCATTCTCTGATATAATTAGCATTTTACATTTACCTCCCACTGACACCTCCGAACTTTATCTCCAGGGCGTTTGGCTTTGTATGGCTCAGTCACTTGAGGCCTACTCAAATGTCTCTCAATCAGCTGTGCTCCCTGCTGTGTTTACCGTGACCTCCAATTTCCTGCTCAGCTTCCAGGTTTGTTTCCTTTACATTTCTCTTTTAAAAAGTGCCCGCTAGAAGAACTTTTTTCTATACATTTCCATGGGATTATCAGATCTGGCAATTGTGGCTTTTTAACAAATCTGCTAGTGTTCTTATTGTTCTTCTCCACATTACTGATGATAACGCTACTGATGATATTAATAAAAAGCAAGACAGGAGAGATCCAGAGATAGTAGGAACTGCAGATGCTGGAGAATTTGAGATAACAAGGTGTAGAGCTGGATGAACACAGCAGGCCAAACAGCATGAGAGGAGCAGGAAGGCTGACGTTTCGGGCCTAGACCCTTCTTCAGTCA